>NC_134402.1:18480590-18625590 GCF_038048845.1 Mixophyes fleayi
GGAGAGTTCCAGATGAGGGCAGCAGCACGGGAGAAGTCTTAGAGGCAGAAGTGAGAGGAGGTAATTTGTGAGGAGGAGAGGCAGCAATCGGAAGAAAGGAGAGAACAGGAGGAAGTAATGGACTCTGTAGCAGAAGGAAGCCAGTGCAGCGACTGGCAAAGAGGAAAGGATGAATCAGAGCATCAGGAAATGAGATGAAAGAAAGTATACTGATTAATATTGTTTTACCATGTGATTGCGATCAGTACGCCACGTGTCATTGCGCAAGCGCACAGCAAATAGCGCACACATACACTTACACTTACACATTCACTTGTATATAGTTCATTTTTATAATAGTTCCAATCCACAGTCATTTGTGAACAGATGTTGAGTTTATAGTTATATACTATAGGGTTATATGTACACGTTAGTGAGATCTAAGGTTCAGGTCACAGGAAACATATCATGTCTGGTATCATTCTAATCCCCTATTTATCCGCAGACAACCGGTTCTATCGCCTAAAGGATTGCACCTTGCGTATGCTAGTTATGGATGATAGGGAATAAATGATTATAATGGTATTGTCTGTGTAATGTTAATAGACCAGTTTGAACTAGTTCTTGGCGGGAAGATCAGTATGCATCTTCTGGAAAGCTGACCCCCACCCTTGGAGGGCATCGTTTGAGCTGGCCAATGACCTGCATTACACTGGACCTTCCTGGAGCCTGAACCTATGGAAACATGCCAAGTCATCTGTATTGTTTTCACTGTATCACTGAATGTATATAAGCAGGGGCACTGGGACCAGTATTCAGTCACTTTGACCACAGACTTCAGGACTGATTGACTGTATAGCTGGATCCAGCACAGCGCAACGTATGTATCGGCTGTACTGTACTTATTTATTGAACTGTTATTCTTTTGCTTTTGCTAAATAAATTGCTTTGTGCTTTGAAACCACAGAAATCGCATAGACAACGATTATTGGTAAACGATAAAATAACTTTAATAGTAGCATTATGGATAGATTGGACTTCCTCAATGCTGCTGTATGCCTGGCAAACGGCAAATTATTTGAGGCTGGATAGACACTGGTATTAAAAAAGCGCCAGTGAAACTACTTTTCAAACACATTTAACTTGCTTTGTGTAACAAGCATGTACTTGCAGTTAATACGGGTCAATGGGGGACAGTGAGCATGAATAAATAGTCCAGAAAACACTATCACTTTGCCACTGCTCCCAACCACAAGCACAATTGGGTTTTAGGTCATTGGAACCAATAGCATTCACATTGTAACAAGTATTAGATATACTTTTCCAAATGTTACCCTTCAGTATTTTTGCTAATAAAACATATTGTGTGCTGTAGGTAGATAGTACTAACTGGAAATTAGTCCCACACAAGCTGTAGAATCCACTTATTTTATTCCATCACGCCCAACAACTATAGTAGTGACTGCAACATTTTTGTAGCTGTATCGCAAATGATGCGACAGAGAAGCAGAAAATTATTCAACCGAAATGCTGCTTTGCTGTTTCTTAGAATTTACTTTTTGCAAATTTATAAGGAGGGGTGCATGAGCTCAGACTGCCATCTTTTCAAACTGAATTTACACATGTCACAGAAATCTCCAGCGCACATATAGATGGCATGAAAGAAAAACAAACTTAAAATATGCATACACTGGGCCTGATTCATTAAGAGAAGTAATGAAAAAAAATTAGTAACTTTGCACCTTGGCAAAACCATGTTGCATTGGAGGGGGAGGTAAATTTAAAATGCATGGCAGATTTATAGTCAGGATAGGGCATGTCCTAGATCAACTTTAAATTTCAGTGTACAAATAAAGCTATCAAGTATTTGTGTGTTACATGAAAAAGCAGCCAGTATTTATCCTAAGTGAAAAATAATGATCTAATTTGCACCCCTTGCATTGTAACATGGTTTTGGCCTGGAGAAAAGTTACTAATTTTTTTGCCTTACTTTCCTTAATGAATCAGGTCCATTGTGTTTATTTTTCTGCCAGAAGGCATCAGAAAAAACATAGTTACCAACTATCCCTATTGCGGGCTGTCAAGAGGAATTTGGGGCCCCGGTACACCAACTTTCTGGGTCCCCTCAGGAGCAGGAGCAGGAGAAGGGATGTGCGCCACCGCGAAAAAGGCAGGGCTACAGTGATGGGGGCGGGGCCAAAATGGGCTGTGACTGCGCCACTTTACACATGACATTATGGGGGGAATTCAATTAGTCGCAAAGTGTCCCTGGAACGTATGTGAGACACTTCACGGCGGAAATTTTGACAGAAATTTCTACCGGAATTGCCGACAATGTGTGCGGCGTGATGTTTGCTCGTCACATCACCGCCAATTGAATTCCCCCATTATGTATTCAAATGGTGTTGCTCTCACCTACTTGTTATTGCAGCTTTCACAACCTGGTACTGGATTCTTGTCTGGATCCTGGAATGTTGGAACCTGTTTAAAAAATTTTACATGAAATACGGAAAATAATTATTGAACACAGTACACAGCACAGATCACGCAGTATAAAATACATATAAGAAGCAAAATATGTGTGATAAAAATAATCACAGATACCTATATGTTTGGAAATGGTCAGATAATATAACCCAACTATAACTGTATTAGAGAAATGGCTGCCTCCAGGGGCTCTGCAACCCCATACAAAGATAAACACACAATAAAAATTAAGAGGCGCCCAAAAACCCTTAATCATAAACTCAATAATAATGAGAGAAAATTACATAAAATTCTAAATGGCAAACTAATATATATATATATATGTGAAAGGTTTTTGAGCACCTCTTAAATTTTAGCCCCCCAGACACATCATAACTCCCCTCCCCCAGACACTGCATACTTACCTAAGCTGTGTTGGTCTATAAATTAAGCTCCTCCGCCTTGCTCTGCTGGGACAGTATGTGATGATGTCACACTCACACTCACACTCCGGGGACGCGTTCCACCCGCTGGGGATTTTTTTTTTAAGAATCATTTAAAAAAAATTATTACCTGACTGTGGGGTCCGGGCCCCGCAGGCATGGCGGGCCCCGGTAATTTGTACCTCACTTCCCTCTCTGTGCCCCTGTCCGTACTTCTGGGAACAGTCCCAGGTCTTGAAGATGTGTCCCTGAAAATGCCCCCATCTTTCTTTATTTAGCTAATTTCACAATACAATTCCTCCAATACAAATTGGATGCAACCCTCTCTCTCTATTATCATTCCCTGTGCTCTCTAATTCAATAATTATTAAATGAGACTGAAATCCCCCAAAATGACATTATATCCATCATCGGTAAGAATGTGGTGCTGTTGTTTCCAGCCCCTTATGGTCCACTTGGACTGTACCACGTGTAATAGGATTAAATCCATCTGGGGCGGACAGAGCTCTCTTTCAGTAGTATAGAATAGTAGATAGGCTTTTCATTTTGTATTATATGACAAAACACTTAATTGGTTTCCTCCATAAAAATGATAAAATCACTAACACTATTGTGCAAATACAGATCTAAAAAGTATTTTGTCATTCATCTTAATTACTGGGCCCCAAGATATTGGTGCTTTATTCAAGATATGGCAAAGTTTTATGGTCTAAAGATAAAGGCGTATACTTCAGATCTCAGACACTAATTATTTTTCTCCCAACCATGGTATGACCCTAAAATGTTTGGAACATTTGTAGACTTTATTTTTTATTTCAGTCTTACTGGGGAATTATGTTAAAAATGTATTTTACCAGCATCACTGCAATTGAGTTTTTATTTTTTCTTCGTAACATACCCTGGGGTTAATCGTGAGCTCTTTTGCTTCCCAGCTAACTGGTTTGCCAGAAAGTAACTTTATGTATCAGCCTGACTTCCACAGTACCTCTTAAGTGGGTGCAAAATCATCTAGCTTACATCTAGCTTACAACCCTGTCCAAAAGAAGCTATAGTCATCCTTTGGTAGCACAGTACTGGCAGCTGAGATGTTATTCTGCTCCTTTACCAGTGATAAAAGCACCAGGTCCAATGTCTTCCCGCTTATGGTGGGCTCACAAAGTGATAGAGTCCTTGGAGGCTTCCAAGAGCAGAGTAAAAATACACAATCCTCCAAGAACTACTAGACTTATACCTTCTTTATGCCCAGCCTGGTTCCCACTCTGGTGTGGCTCACTGGTCCTAGTTTGATATCTACTTGGCAGGCTGAAACATAGCCTCCTCCAGTTGTGAGTGGAGGAAGAGGGGAACATAGTATCTGGACAATCATCAAAGGGAGCATAAATCACATTAAACCCCTGGGCAGCAGCAGCAGATCTCCCCTGTTTAACCCTATGTATTATATTCTAGGGATACTCTACTGGTTCACACTTCGAGCTAATCTATTACCACTCCCAGTATCCCCACTATCAACGGACAGGAAAAGTATTTTATTTGCCTGCTCAGTGCCATACTATATAATTACATAATACCTGTAACTGGTATCTAGTAAACTAACTGCTAATCAAATATCACCCGAAAATACTTAAGATAATAATATTACAAATACTAAACAATAGATATAAAACTGCAATTCTTACCGTTAAATAATTTAAGATTGAACACGCTAATACTAAGCCACTCTAACAATGCTAATGTATAAAATTACCTAAGAGGGTATTCCTGACATTTATTTAACTACCTAATAATCCCGCGCTAATATTCCTTTAAACGCTAAAGAATTACCAGACTAAAAATAAACTAACAGGTTTTTAGTTTTTATAAAAATATAAGAAACCTTAAAAACTAGTATCTAACAGTTAACGAGTAAATCATTGGTTATCTAATGTATTCTCTAAAACACTAATAGCAGAGTCAGAGCTGTCTGTTATAATAGGGATTATAGGGAGCGTAAAGGGCAAAATAACTTTATTTAAAAAATAACCTTTAACCATACTTGCCTACTTTCGACAAGTGTATTCCGGGAGAGGGGCGTGACTAGAGGGCGGGAGGGGGTGGGGCACGACCAAATGCGTCATTTTGGCTGCGCCCCCGCAACAAAAATGACGTTCACCGCAAATTGCATCATTTAAGCTAGGCAGTTGCGGGATGCGGAAGACTTGCCTGTTCTCCTGGAAGTCCGTGAGACCGACCCGATGTTCAGGAGTCTCCCGGACATTCCGGGAGAGTTGGCAAGTATGTCTTTAACTGTGATGAGAGTGTCAGGCAGTCACATGACCAGGAACCATCCAATCCTTATTCTTGTGCATAAAACATAAACCTAACATGTTTCTTTATCGCAGGTTAGAAATAGAATCACCCTAAACCCTCCATACATATACTGTGCCTCTTCTTGAGCCAGTTAAAATGTTGGCAACTATTAAAACAGTAATAATGTTAATTTGCATATAATCTTTATCTAATAGTTGTAGATAGGAATTTTAAAAAAAATGTGGGAAGCTCCCTTTTAATTTTGGACCATGTTTCTACCATTTATTGAACATTTTGAGTGATCTGCTTAATTTTTATGTAAAAATTTGCATCACTTTTGTCTTTTTATCTCTAGTTTATGGCTGATATTGGTTATCCGAAGCTGGATATGTGAATCTATAGTACCATATATTCAATTGATTTCAGTACTGCCAAGTTTAACATGGTTTATTAAATGTGTGACTTTAAATCAACAAACACATCGTTACCACTGAAGAATGTTCTCAATATGGAGACAGGATATGTTTATTTAACTTTAACAGCTATTTATATACATTAGAGATGAGTGAAATCGGGACAGAATGTTGCACGAATTGAGCTTCGCTACGTAAGTGGCCAATACGCAGTGGTGGTAAGTTCCGAGGGTAGAATGTTCGAGTTCGACTTTTGTTTCACAGTTCTTTCCACACTGTGGGGCACATTTATCATTAATCGGCAAAAGTGAGATATAGTTATCAATCCTTATCGCAAGGATAAGGATTGAACTATTTCTCAAATTTATTAAAAAGGGGTCACAAAAACAGCAGTTCCGATAAACTGCTGTTTCTGTGATAGAAAAAATCACACTTACCCCCCTCTTCGGACGCGCTGTCTCGGGATCTCCTCTTCGTTCCTCTTCTTCATTCAATTGCGCATGTGCAGTGCACATGCGCACAAAGTCCCTGCTCTGTCTCTGCAACGATAGTTGCAGAGAGAGCGCGCTGAGTGTCAGGGAGGGATCATGTGATCCCTCCACACATGCGCTGTCCGGCTCTGCTCTCCGGAGCAGAGCTGGACATAACAAAGAAAAAAAGCTTCAGCAACAGTTCCTATGACAAGTTTACATAACAAGTTCCCGAAAAATATATTTTTTCGGGACTTGTTAAATGGCGGCCCCGAGCAGTCACCATTCTGTTGTATGGTAACTGCTCGCAAAAACGAAGTACAGAGAAAATGACTCCCTATCAAGATTCAACAGTGCGATGGGCCTTTCATAAATGCCAATTTGACACTTCGTTTAGCTATTTACACGGTAAGTGCACGATAGTGCAATACCGTCAATTGTTAAATATGCCCCTGTATTTGTAGGAATAGGCCTGGGGGGTAAATGTATCAATCTGCGCATTCTGCAAGTCACCGATATTCGGCAAGTTTGAAAGGCAGATTGAAAACGGCAATGTCTTTACAGGCACAACTTGCACCGCAAAGTCGTCGAATGTTGGCGACTTGCAGAATGCGTATATTGAATCATTTACCCCTGCTAATCAATTCATTTTTGGAGTAGGAATGGCAACACTAAAGGCCAAAATTCGCCAATGAAATGTTCTATCTTTTGCAGCCAAATGCAGAAGAAGAAGATGAATATTTTGCAGAAAAGTTTTGAAACTTTCAGTCATCTCAAATATAAATGTAATATAACACTACCATTGCCTTAATATACAGCCAGAGAGAGAGAACTGTGCAAACACATTATTTACCATAACCATCGATATGTACGGCTTGACCCCACTTCAAAACGAGTGTGAAAAGTGCAAGAGTCATCTACTTGATTATGAACAACGAGATGTCAGGGATACAATCCAGTTTGGTAATTACATTGACACAGGGATATTAGACAAACAGACAATGCCCCTATAAACACAAAGCAGCCACTTGAATGTATCTGCGTTGACCCCGGGTGAACTATTCTGCTCAGGCATATGTTATGGTAAACTGGCTGATGTGGATGCATTAGGATGCCTGTCTCGTTGTACGAGTGAGTCGGCATATTCAATCTGTATCAGATTATTTCCTTGTGATCATTGTAAAGTGTCAAAATCATTCCCACCGGAGAAGACGCAACAGCCCTCAACTACGCAGGGGGGGGGGGGGGGGCGACAATGTGAAATTAACATGCAACTGAGCATCAATCTATTAATGACGACGTCAGCTGCTCCCGGGGGCCCTAATATGCTTACGTCTCAACACCTCCCGCTTGTAAACTCTGCTTAATATCTCACAGCTGGAGAAAGTGATCTCCATTGATTCATTGATGGATGATTTGGGGGAATCTACTTCTGCTGGCTGTGAATGGGGAGGGAAAATTGCAATTAAAAGCAGTGGTAATTTACTGAGTAGAGTGATTCCTTAAGACGGATGGGTATTTTACAGATCCAATGCTACAGTATATTAAAGAGTGTTAAGTAGATTTCTCTTTAAAGGATGCTGGAAATTAAATTTCAAATGAAATAACAAAAGTTATACTTTATTATAGAATATCACTTAAGAGGGATGGGTGTCCCATCCAATCCTATGGGACCCCAGGTGTCTGTCTTGGTTCGGTAATGCTCTCTTGCTGCTTCCAGAAGTTTTTCCGAAAGGAACCTGTTTCTGCAGGAATGAGAGGAGCGTCGCAGACCGCGGCAGCATCACGAGATCCACCAGATGGGACGAAAACCTGAATCCCAGTTGTTATTCTGTGATAACTTTAGGAGCTGTATAAAACAGTTTTTTTGCAATCAATAATTATCCTTGTGTTATTTTACATTTTGTGACCCCCAATTGCCAGGCTCATTTCTTCATCATCAACATCATCATCATTGATTTCAAATGCACCATGTATTCTGCAGCACCGGACATATACACAGCATTATAAAAAACATACAAGGTAAAATATGAGTATAAAACAAAGATTACACAACGCTGATACGCAATAAAGCATAAAGAGTTAAAACATGAGTATAAAATAATGATCATTTGTTGTTATCATTATTCATTTGCTGCTGCTTTATGGTGGAAAACAACACTTAAGGTTAGATTTCTCAAAGATTCTAAACAGGAAAAGTGGAAGTGTTGCCCATAGCAACCAATCAGAGTCTCATGTTCTAGAATGTACTGGATAAATGATAGCTAGAATCTGAATGGATGCTATGGGCAACACCTCCACTTTTCCTTTTGAGAAGGTGTGATAAGTCTTCCCCTTAGACATGCACCACTAGTATCTGTGTTGCAGGCTGCAGCAACATTGGCGCAACAAAGTAATGACATTAGTTGTAGCTGCCTGTAATAAAGTCCTGTTATTGTGAATAAGGAGCTCAGACATATTATAAACTCAGTGGATACATGACAGCTGATATCTCCATCTGACAAGCAGAGATAAGGTAAATATTTGCTCTTTTTTAAATTTAGGACAGTAGAAAAGATGGTAACAATAACCAGCAAAGTATCTTCAAGGATATGGTTTTATTGTAATTCTATGTGACATTTCTTTTGACCATTATTATGATTGAAATCAATCTCTCAATCTATTCTTACAATAAAACAGTAAAAAAAATAAGTTACAGAGGATCTGACAAGTGTTCGGTTTCTTAAAGTGCCCCAATAAGTAATTGCAAAAATTTTATTTTTTTAATGTAGGTGGGCATTACAGCTTTTCGTTTATTTGCATTATATTAGCAGTTGTCAGACATCCACAATACAGCAACTACTGGCAAACACAATGGCTCTGGATATACACAGTACCAACCTACGGGAGCCCTAGAGCCTCAAACAGTTAACTAGAGTCTACAGGCTACGGAAGCTGTGTAGGAACAAAGTGAGCAATAAAGCAGAATGACAATACATTGCAGACACCTGACCAGCGTAGTTGTCAGTTTGAGCTGCACTCAGTGATCAAATTTGAGAATGTCCTTGACGGTGTCTTCTCTGACGAGGTCCTAATTGTGGCAGTTTTTCTTGAGTAAAGGAAATTCTCTTGTGACTTCACCTGTATCACTGAGTAGCATTGGTAATAGCAAGTCCTTCCCAGCTGTTCTGCCTCTTACTTCTGTTCCTAGGATGAAGCGCTGGCGGATTTGTGTTTCTCTCTCTTCTTACATTTATATTGTAAAGAGGGTCTCTCTGGCAGTGAGTATCAGAGGGATTAAACTTAGTAAAGTGCTCCCCATTAGCAATCAAGCTAGTGGGTTATTTTGTACTTAAGAAATCCCAGCTCTGATTCTTGTACCAGCAGCTCCACATATGTAGAGACTTTGCAGGCAAATTGATAATTTAGTTCTTGCCGCTCCAGGCCGGTATCGCTCAGCTGTCTCAGCGAGATCATTTCGTTATATTGCAGCGATTACTGGGGTTTTTTTCTTTCCAGGATAAAAAAGCCGCAACCTTCACAATGGCAATCAATGTTTCCGTTGGTGTAACTTCCTTTTCAGTTATTACTATAAAAGCTATATGAAGATATCTCAGTTAGTGTGTAACTGGCTGGACGAAAGGTTGCAATTCAAGGTTATAGTTTTCATCCTTAATATTCTCCATTGTCAAGTATGCATCAGCCCCCTTACTGTTCATTATTTATTTTACCAGGCAGAGCTGTTAGAACGGCAATGGGCACCCAAAATACCCCCTCCCTAGCTCTCTCACTAAGGCAGTGCTCCACTCCCTCTTTCCCAGCTCCTCACCTTAGCAAGCAGGAGGAAAGGAGGCGGCACCCTCTGCTAGACTGGGGATGTGGCTCTGTGCTGTGACATCATAGCCCAGCGCCAGACTCTCAGCCTATGATGCCGGCAGCTTCACAGGTAACTTAGGTTCAACTACTGGTAGAGCCAGCCCTGCCTGCCACATGTGAGACATAGAACTTTTATAATATAGAATTTCAATTTCTATGTCTATTGTTTCTATGTTCTATGTCTTTCTAAATATACAGATGCTCAACTCATATCCTAATAATCTTATTTGCAGTGTGCTGGAGACGGGTGCCTCTCTGCCTCACTGCATCTCTCTGTCCGGAGCTCTGCGCCTCTCTCTCGGGAGCATGAGCAACTGGTGGGGCTGGAACTGCAGCAAATGACAACAGCCGTGCCCCCCCCCCCGTGCATCTTGTGAGTGAAGGCGAACAAGCTGTCTATAAGGAGCCCAATGCTGTGTCCCTTAAATCAGCGCATGAGGCCTCAGAAGCAGCTGATGCCTAGAAAGGGATCTCACAATGTCACTTAATTCACTGCAGAGGCCCCTCTAAATCTGGTTGGGCCCCATATTGCTGTCAGGCCCCATGTTGCTGTACTCCCTGTACCCCCCTTGATGGTGGCCGCTTTTGTGTCTTTGTTAAACTTCACATGTAATGTTGTGGGATTTTTACCTACTTTTAATGCAAGATATCCTCTATCATTTTAATCTCTTTTGTTTTTTACTGCTCCTAGTAGTTCCAAATGTCCCTTCTGTCCATCCCAGTAAATGTCCCCGTGTTCAGCACTTTCATCGAATGTGTGTGTGCCCGTAATTCCTGCAGTGTGTGCTCTGTGCTTGTTCCTCCCTGCTTGTCTCCCCAATGCTTACTCTAGGAGTTTGTCTACAGCAACATGTACTTCTTGTGCTGGAACCTTTCATATCAGCTTTTGACACTTTGAAGGTCCTGTCAATGATTAATCCATTCCCTAGGTTGAGATATTCACCTAGGAGTAGTTTTTCTGCAACTCTCTGTGTTTAATCTCCATTAATATGTGATCTCTAATCATATTGTCTGTGTCTGTGAACATGCCGTCCTGTGCAATCAGTGTTAGCTGAATTAGCTGCTCATTCCATCATTTCACTTTTGAGGTCTTTAATAAAACAACTTTAGCTGTATCAGTTTATTTGGGGATTGTTATAAGTTTACAATTTGCCTATAAGTCTATTTATCTATCTATCTATCTATCTCATATCTATCTATATATCTATCTATCTATCTCACATCTATTTATCTATCTATCTATCTATCTATCTCATATCTATCTATCTATCTATGTATCTATCTATCTATTTATCTAGCTATCTATCTATCTATCTATCTATCTCATATCTATCTATCTATGTATCTATCTATTTATCTATCTATCTATCTATCTATCTATCTATCTATATATCTCACATCTATCTATCTATCTATCTCCTATCTTACTATCTATCTATCTATCTATCTATCTATCTATCTATATATCTATCTCACATCTATCTATCTCACATCTATCTACCTATCTATCTCGCATCTATCTATCTATCTATCTATCTATCTATCTATCTCACATCTATCTATCTTATATCTATCTATCTATCTATCTATCTATCTATCTATCTATCTATCTATCTATCTATCTCACATCTATCTATCTCACATCTATCTATCTATCTATCTATGTATGTATGTATCTATCTATCTATCTATCTATCTATCTATCTATTTATCTCGCATCTATCTATCTATCTATGTATCTATCTATCTATTTATCTCGCATCTATCTATCTATCTATCTATCTATCTATCTATGTATCTATCTATCTATTTATCTCACATCTATCTATCTATCTATCTATCTATCTATCTATCTATCTATCTCACATCTATCTATCTATCTATGTATCTATCTATCTATCTATTGATCTCGCATCTATCTATCTATCTATGTATCTATCTATCTATCTATTTATCTCGCATCTATCTATCTATCTATCTATCTATCTATCTATCTATCTATCTATCTATCTATCTATCCAGTGCTTTTTTTGTAAGAAAAAAGGTGCCAGAACTCACATTACGTAGTCAGTCACTGTACACACACCCACACACATCAGTTGTATAACGAAACATAACGGTCTCCGCACGCATTAAGCACTCAGCGCGCGACCACACAACCAATCACAAGCTGAGCAGCGCTACAGGCCGAGCAGTGCCATCACAACCAGCGCGGATGAAGTACGTATGCATCGGACTCGACATACAAGCAGCCCGCATGCACCGTTTTAATAATTTTGCCGCCAACCTGCTATGTTCAACAGGGCGATTCAAGTCCACGTGGACCAAACCTCAAAAGTTACTTTTAAAACTTCAGAAAATCCATCGAAAAAAGGTGCCATAACTCAGTTCTGTGAGTTATATGACAAAATAGAACTGTATCTAACTATCTATCTATCTATCTATCGTGATCAAAAAATTGAGAGACGGCTCCAGGGTGACGGTAGCTAATGGTCACATAGAGATGGAAAGGAAGGAGAGGCAGATGCAGTGAGAATTGATGGAGGAGGAGAGGGAGAGTTCAGGGGGAATAACCCAGAAAATGTATTGAGGTGTAAGAAGTATTTCACTGCTGCCACCCTGCCGGCCCCAGGTCACAATGTGTGTGTGCAATAAAGACAAGACTCTGAAAGAGAGAACAGCGGTGGGGAAAGAGTGAAAGAATGGGGAATGGGATGACAAACAGAACTAGGAGCAGGACCCACAACTGGCAGGGAAGGAGGGGGAGGGGAACTGCTAATGGGAGGAAAGTGGAGATTGTTCTCCTCTTGGGGTTATAGATAGGAGAGGCAGGAGAGGGAAGGAATGTGATGAGGGAATTGATATTTTTGGGGAGAGAAGGGGAAGGGAATAGGTAGGGACAGAGGATAGCAGACAGAAAAGCAGTAGGGGGAATAGCTGGGAAGGGGATGAGGTAGTGAGGGGAGGGAGAGAGAGGGGAGATGAAGGAGGGCACAGTGGAGCCAAGTGGGACAGGAGCAAAGTATGATAAGGGCAGGAATAAGCCTTAGAATATGAACTGAATATGTGACTGAGAAAGAAAGGCAAAGAGAGCTTAGAGATGGGCTGATTGCATTAAAACATAAGAAGAGAAGATGGAGAGAAGGGAGAAGCTGCAGGAGAGAAAAGTGGTAGAAAATAAGTAATAGGTTCAGCAGGGAAAAGGAAACTAATTAAGACAGTAATGATGAGGAATAGGTGAGTAAAAGACATTGAGGTGTGACATCATCATCATCATCATCACTATTTATTTATATAGCGCCACTGATTCTGCAGCGCTGTACAGAGAACTCATTCACATTGGTCCCTGCCCCATTGGAGCTTACAGTCTAAATTCCCTTACACACACACACAGACAGAGAGAGAGACTAGGGTCAATTTTGATAGTAGCTAATTAACCTACTAGTATGTTTTTGGATTGTGGGAGGAAACCAGAGCACCTGGAGGAAACCCACGCAAACACGGGGAGAACATACAAACTCCACACAGAAAAGGTCATGGTTGGGAATTGAACTCATGACCCCAGTACTGTGAGGCAGAAGTGCTAACCACTTAGCCACCATGCTGCCAGTGACAGTAACCAAGCAGTAATAGGCAGAGAGATAATGAGATAAAGCTAAGTTAAGGTAGAACAGAAGCATGTAGACAAGCAGAGAAACAGCAGAAATACAATAGAAAGGCAAAATAATACTATTCATATATAATAAATACTCAAATGTTATGGAAGAGCACAACAATGAAAATTAAGCAATTCAGTGGCTAAAGTAAGTCAATACAGTAAGAGGCAAAGTACTGCAGTAATAGAGCTTAAATGGAGTCCTGAAGCATGGAGGTCCGTGGAGGTGGGAGGCAGACAGGACAGGACCAGACCAGAGGGTCACTGTGAGATGAATGAAGATGAACGGATGGATGTGATCCACAGGGAATCCTGGGCAGAAGAGGAGAGTGTTGTATGTTGTGCTCCTGTAGTTGTGTTCCCAGTTAGAGTGTTCCCCTCCTGTGTAACTCTTACTATGCTATATAAATCTGCATATAGACTTGTAATAAAATACACACACAGGCTAAACAACCTAACTCTGGCTAAACAGCCTAACAGTCGTTTGATTACATAGGGTCACGTTGTCATGTGATCAGTTTGTGGCGTTAACCTCCACTAATCTCACACAATGGTAATGGGAATAAACAAATAGTTTAGAGAAGCATAGGCAAACCGAGGGCGGGGGGTTGCTAGTTCCTGGAAGCCCCTCTCCCAGCCTAGAGTACTATATGCTTGGGGTGGCTGGCCCCTTCCCTGGCTCTGCTCGAAAAAGGAGAGCTGTGTGCCCCTAACAGTAGTGCAGGCAGCAGTGCCCATGTATATGATGGGGATAGGAATAGTTGGAGAGCAGCCAAGCACTGTCTAAAATTATAGCCACGCCCTGAAGCATGTTGGCCACGCCCACTGGTGGTGTGACATGGAAACCCCTTTCTACAAATCCTGCGTTTGCCCCTGAGACGAAAGTATACCATTATCTAAATAAAAACATATCCCACTACAGATAACTGGTGTAGTGAATTCTCCAACCATACCACAGAAGCATAACCACCAATAGTCCCAATATTCAATTTGCTGAGCTTGTTCTCTGTGGGAAACACAAATCCATGGAGTTCAGAGGCAGTAACCTTAATAAAAAAAGTCATCACCATTTTCACCTATTTCACCTGCATTAAACACAGCAACACTTTTTTTTCTTTGTCAATTGATGGACTTAATAGAGCTCACGGTTACCAAGATAAACTTTTAGAACTGATGGTACAGAGGTCTTCACCTTTAGCAGCCGACATTCCCATAGAGCTTTATGCGCTCGCAGGTACTTGGTTGCCCCCCAGGTCTTAAGCTCTAGTGTAGTAAAAGTTTATCTTTGCCTGCAGTAGCGCAGCTGGAAATAGGAGGCGGTAAACAGGATGATAGCCGATAGTCAGAAGTAAGCCGAGGTCAGGGTTCATGGTCAGGAACAGGCGCTGGCAGCGAGTAGGAATATCCAAATAACGAGCCAGAAGCCAGGGCAATCAGCAAACTATCGGAGTCCAAAACAGGTCAAGGGACAGCCGTGACACAGCGAGCCAGAGCGAGTCGCGACTCATAACAGGACTATAGACTACTTATAGACTTTTATCAAATATTTCCCCATACCCCCAATTGGACACAGTTACCTTGGTTCCTCACGCCACCTCTTAATCAGTGGGACTGAACCCTGTTTTACCTTCACAATGACATTTTAACTATGATTTGTTTATAGATAGGCATTGTGTTTCCTGTTCCTGACAGAACTTGTCTCTGCAAATACTTTATATGATTGACCACTTTCTTAAGACATTTTTGTCTGCATTATGTCCTTATGGATCACTCAGCAATGCATTATTTTGCTGTTCAATGCTATCTCTATTATGTGTGTTTGATCAAGGCTACAAAGAATGTCTTTCTGATTCTCTTCAACAGTAACCTGAACATTCTCTATCCCCTGACAATCAGGGCGCTGGGAGAGATGAACGTTTGCATAATATCTCCATGGGATTTATCATCATAGCGTTGATAGGAATCTGGCATCATATATACGGTGCCATGTGAGACTGTTATCCTTAGGCTTCAGTTAATCTGCTGCTGTATTCCCATTCCTCAATGTTTTAGCATGGAGAAGGGTGTCATGTAAGGGTTCACTTACATTTGGTTTCACAGCCAATTACCATATGTTGACATACGCTAGATTCACCAGGATGTTACACAGTTTAAACAGACCTCAAAATAGTGAACTATTTATCAGCAAAATGAGCAGAATATTCCCAATATGCACACTAGTTAGTAAACTGGACCATGAAGGTAGATTGCTATTGTTTTTACTTACTTGAAATTATTATGAGTATTGAAAAAATGGTATTATGTTGCGGCCCCTTTAAGCTGCTTTCAAGAGCCAGTGAACATAACACCATTGATGGTGTACAACGGACTGGAAGTATGAACCTTAAGGTTTACTGATATTATATTTTTTAAAATACTGTGCAAGTGCCATTTGGTTTTCTTATACTTTATACCAATTATGTAACAAAGATCTTGAGCGCTGCAGAATTTTTATTCAACTAAACCATACTGTATCTCTTTTCATTTTACATTTTTCATTTGACTGTCACTGGTCCCCAGGTACAAGATGCTTGTATTAAAGTCATTTCATAGTTTTCCAATAAGCATTGTCTATGCGACTTGTGTGGTTCCAAAGCACAAGCAATTTATTTAGCAAAAGTTTAGCAGTTCAATAAATAAGTACAGTACAGCTGATACCTGATACATACATACATGCGTTGTGCCCGCTGCGCTCAGCTGCACTCTCTGCTGGATCCAACTAGACAGTCCTTCAGTCCAGAAGACTGTGGTCAGTGTGACTGTTTAGCTGGTTCCAGGGAGCTGTATATATACACTTAGTGATACAGTGAAGACAATAAAAATGACTTGGCAAGTTTCCATAGGTTCAGGCTCCAGGAAGGTCCAGTGTAAATCAGTCCATAGGTCAGTTCAAACAAGGATGGGGTTCAGCATTCCAAGGGTGGGGGTCTGCTATCTAGATGATGCATACTTAGTTTTCCCACCACAAACTGGTTCAAACTGGTCTATTAGCATTACACAGACAATATCATTCCAATCATGTCATCGATAACTAGCGCACGCAATTTGCGATCCTTTCGGCGAATGAACGGACAACTGCGGATAAATAGAGGATTAGAATGATACCAAACATGCTTCCCGTGACCTGAACTTAGCTTATCAGTAAAGTGTACATATAACCTTATAATATATAAATATAAACCAAATACCATCTGCTCATAAACGACTGTGGAATGGAACCATTATAAATATGAAATATATATATAAATGAATGTGAAAGTGCGAGTGTATGCGCGCGTGCTTTATCGTGCGATTGCGCCATGACGCGTAACACGTGGCGTACTGATCGCAAACACACGGTAAAACAATATTAATCAATATACTTTCCTTCATCCAATTATACGACTTTGACACTTGATATAATACTATCCCAGATTCACACATTTACACTCAGGTGTCTATATCTCTCAACTTATCTCAACTGAATAAGCTATGAAATTGGATGTTGTTTAATAGCAAAAATCTCAAATCTCAATAATTAGTCAGTTTTTTGGAATCAAAGAAAATTGTGTTTATTAAAATCTGATCTCCAGCAACATGTCTGGCATATTAGAATTTTGGGGACAATTTAAATAAATTAGTGTCTCCAATATCCTTGATCTCAAAGCAGTTTGTTACCTGCCTGAGATGAAGCGCTAGTCTACTCCCTTCTCCCATCCTCTCCAAACCCCTTTATTGCACATGACAGCTGTACACCATTGGTCTGCAAAGCAGAGCAGCGGTGGACAAAATATCCCCCAAATTTCCCACCGATTGGGACGAAGATGTCCCAATGTGAGGACTTTGTTTCACTTATGAAATTATAGGCTCTCGTAAAGGTCTCTCAGCTGGAGGATGAATTTGATGTTGCATATAGTCCGGTTCCGGGCATCAGCGCCGTAGAGGTACAAACAATAGGACAGTAAAAGGTAGAACATACTGTACAATAAACAAGTAACACTATAACTCAGGAAGTTCAAAGTACAGCTAATAAGAAAGGGTGAGGGTGAGGGATAGTCAGCACAAGCTGGAAACCTGTGCCTAAGAGTGTGGGTGCAGCTAAGAGCCATGAAAAGGTACAGCGATATGCAGGAGTGGAGTCAGTGGGCAGAAAGCCCAAGAAGGAGGTGGGCAGAATTACTGGTGAGCAAAGTTAAAAGTGGAGGTAAGAGGGCCCTGTTCAAAGAAGCTTACAATCTATAGGATACGGCAGACATACCAAAGATACAAGGGGAGAGATGGGGATAGGGTTGTACAGAGCGAGAGGGAGAGACAGAGGAAAGGGGAAGAACGTATGAGAGGCTGAGGCAGGGCCGCCGAGAGGGGGGGAGCGGGTACTAATTACCCGGGCCCAGGCATGTCAGGGGGCCCGGGCCGGGCCCTTGCGCCGACGATTTTTTTTTTCTTTTTTCTTCAAAACGATTTATTTTTTTATTTTTTTATTTTTTTCGGGGGGGGGGGCTCGGTCATTGGTGGGGGGAGCAGGGTAATTAACAATATATAAACATACTCACGTGAGCGCGTCCCTCCTCTCTGCTGCTCTGCTCCATTCAGACTGCATGCCGGGCGTGATGTCATCATGTCACGCACCCGGCAGTCAGTCTGCATGGAGCAGAGCAGCAGCCAGGACCAAGAATGAAGAGAGAAGAAAAGGAAAAGGTAAGTAAAGGGGGGAAAACGAGGGGGGCCAGCACAGAGGGGTTAAAAAATGAGGGGGGGCCAGCACAGAAGGGTTAAAAAACGAGGGGGCCCCAGCACAGAGGGGTTAAAAAACGGGGGGGCCACAGCACAGAAGGGTTAAAAAACGAGGGGGGCAGCATGGCACAGTGGGGTTAAAAAGGGGAGGAGGCATGGCACAGTGGGATTGAAAAAGGAGGGGGGAGCAGCATAGTATAGTGTGATGAAGGGGAGCCAGGTGAAGGGGCAAAAGCAGCATGGAGGGCGCAGTGTGATCATAAGGCATGACGATGATGAAGGGGCACATTATTGTAATATTGGAGCTGGATGGTATTGATTTAACGCCAGGGTTGTTTGAAATTATCTAAATGTAGCTATTTTTTTCCAAATAGGGCCCCCAGCATTCCAGAATCCAGACAAGCCGCAACTAAAGAAACATGCAGCCACAGGTGGTGAAAGTGAGAAGAACAGGTAGGAGAGAGCAGGACAGTATGTGAAATGTTGTGATTCTAGTAGGGACAATGCCAATTTTTGGTGAGTGTTCTGCCCAATGTAAGGTGCAGGCCAAGACTGAACTCTTTGTGTACACACTGCATTTTTTCTATACTACACTGCGGTGCTAGATGTCCTGAAAGTCAGGAGTGCTTGGACAAATGTGACGCTCTGGAGAATTCAGAGGCTAGTGATTTTGATTTGTTAGCCACGCCCCAATGGCGCATTTGCCATGCCCCCAAATGCATGACCACACCCCTGAAAAATGTTACTCGACTATAAGGGAGGCCCCATGAATTTGTTGTACTGGGGCCCTGAATTCCTCTTGGCAGCCCTGGGCTGGGGTAACCAATAAGGTGAGGTAGTTAAGCGGATGACTGACAGGCTTTTAAGAATAAATGGGTTTTTATTGCCCATTTGCAGCGGACGGGATGGAGTGTGAATAGAGATGAGGTTGGAGATGTAGGGAGCAGTGGAGTATTCTGTAGGAGAAGGGGAGCAGCGAAGTGCTTGGTAGAGGGGGAGACACATGTGGATTAGAGAGAAAGAAAGAGAAGTCTAGCAGCGACACTGAGTATAGAGTGAAGAGAAGTACGATGAGAGTGGGGAAGGCCAGTAAGGAGAAGGTTACAGTAGTCCAAATGAAAGATGATCAGTGAGTGGATGAGACATTTGGTGGCATCCTGGGAGAGGAAGGGCCGAATGAGAGCAATATTGCGTAACTGGAAGTGACAGAATTTGGCAAGAGATTGAATATGGAGGGCAAAGTAGAGAAAGAAGGCAAGGATGACACCCAGGCAGCAGAGTTGGGGAACAGATGAGATAGTGAAATAAGAAATTTTGAGGATATTCAGGAGGAGATAGCAGAGAAGCAGATGGACACCTGAGTGAGGAGGGAGGGAGAGAGAGATCAGGAGATAAGAGGTAGAGTTGAGTGTCGGTGGCATAGAGGTGGTAATGGAGGCCAAAGGAGTTGATGAGTTCTCCCAGGGAGGAAGTGTATAGCCAAAAGACCAAAGGACCAATAACAGAGCCCTGTGAGACCCCAACTGCAAGGGTGGAAGGTGAGGGACCAGAAGTGGAAAAAGGAGTGGTTGATAGGGTAGGCGGAGAGAAAAGAAAGGACATTGGCAGAGATGCCAATGGAGTGGAGGGTGTGAAGTGGAAAGAGGTGGTCCACAGAAGGTGTCAAAGGCCGCTGAGACATCCAGGAAGATGAGAAGGGAGAAATGGCCCCTGGATTTGGCCGAGAGGAAATTGTTGGTGACTTTAGCCAGGGACAGTTTCAGTGGAGTGGAGAGGGTGAAAGCCTGATTAGAGAGGATCAAGGAGAACGTGTTCAGAAAGGAGGGTGGTGAGACGGCTGCAGACAAGCCTCTCAAGTATTTTGGAAGCAAAGGGGAGAAGAGAAATGGGGTGGTAGTTAGAGATTGAGGTGGGGTCAAGATTTTCTTTAGAATGGGTGAGGTGAGAGCATATTTAAAGGATGAGGGGAAGATGCCAGAGTAGAGGTACAGATTAAAGAGGTGAGTAAGGTGAGAGCAGGCGGTGAAGGAGAGGAAGCGAAGAAGGGGTGAGGGGATGGTACCCAGGGGGCAGGTTGAAGGGGGAGAGGATGAAATGAGAAGTGGACTTCATCATATAAGGTTGGACAGAGGGAGTACAGGAGTTGGTGGCTGAAAGGATAAAAGGGTTGAGTGGAGGGGGAGGCAGAAAAGTGAATGGAGAAGGAGATTTCAAGTGTGATAGCTTTGATTTTAGAAGAGATAAAGAAGGCAAAGTCAGTTGCAATAAGGAAGGATGGGAGGGAACTGGGTGGCACATGATTGTGTTTAAAGTGGTTAAAAAGCGATGGGGATTGGAGGACTGTGAAGACATGAGGGATTTAAAGAAGGATTGTTTAGCGATGGAGAGGGCGTAACTGTATGAAGAGAGGATTAACTTGAAGTAAAGAAGTTCAGTCAGGGAACGATATTTCCTCCAGTGGCATTCAGGGGTATGAGTACACTTTTGGAGGAAGCGTGTAGATTTGGAGTGCAATGGTTGGGGTTTGAAGCAGCGATGGTGTACAGAGGAGGCGATGGGCAAGGGCGACGGCATCAAGAGCGGTGGTGAGGGTGTGGTTATACATGAAGGCAACTAGGGTGGGGTGGGCCTGGGCAGACTGAGGGGAGAGGAGAGTTTCGAGGATCAATAGCGTCAAGGTTACATCTAGAATGGGTTGATTTGGTCTTGGGGACAGGTGCAGGAGATGAGGAGAGTGTGAATGAGAGGAGATGGTGATCAGAGAGAAATGGAGAAGTTAGAAAGACCACATAGGTGGGAGAAGGTAAGGATCATAAAGGTAGATTACTATTTTTTGGACTTACACTAAGATTACTATGAGTATTATAATTTGTTAATATTTTGCGTTCCCTTTATGATACTTTCAAAAGCCAGTGAACATAACACCATCGATTGAGGTAAAACGGACTGTAAGTATGAACCTTAAGGGGTTTAATGATATTATATTTTTAGAAATTCAGTGCAAGTGCCATTTGGTTTTCTTATACTTTATACCAATTATGTAACAAAGATCTTGAGCGCTGCAGAATTTGTATTCATTTGCAATGTGTGATCACACCCTTGTGTGCAATGTACTAATTGGATTGAACCATACTGTATCTCTTTTCATTTTACAGACTGTCACTGGTCCCCTGGTACAAGATGCTTGGTATGATACTAGCCCAGATTCACACATGTACACTCAGGTGTGTGTAACTCTCAACTTTTCTACTAACTTATTCAGCACAAGCTGGAAACATGTGCCTAAAAGTGTTGTTGCAGCTAACAGGTTAAGAGCCACTAAAAAGATGCAAAGGTATGCAGGAGTGGAGTCAGTGGGCAGAAAGCCCAAGAAGGAGGAGGCAGAGTAACTGGTGAGCAAAGTTAAAAGTGGAGGTAAGAGGGCCCTGCTCAAAGGAGCTTACAATCTATAGGATATGGCAGATATACCAAAGATACAAGGGGAGAAATGGGGACAGGGTTGCACAGAGCGAGAGGGAGAGACGGAGGAAGGGGGAGAACGGATGAGAGGCTGAGGTAACCGACAAGGTGAGGTAGTTAAGCGGATGGCTGATAGGCTTTCAAGAATAGATGGGTTTTTAATGTACGTTTCAATATCCACAGATTAGGGGATGTTCTGATAGAGCGAAGGAGATCATTCCAATGCAGGGGGCAGCATGGGAGAAGTCTTGCATACGTGAGATAAGTTTATCAGAGGGGAGGAGAGGCAACGGTTATTGTCCAATAGCAGCGGACAGGACGGAATGTGAATAGAGATGATGTTGGAGATGAAGGGAGCAGTGGAGAATTCTGTAGGGGAAAGAGAGCTAGTGAAGGGTTTGGTAGAGGGGGAGACACGTGAATCGGTGAAAAAGGAAGATAAGTCTAACAGCGGCATTGAGTATAGAATGAAGAGTAATGAGATGAGAGCGGGGGAGACCAGTAAGGCAAGAGATTGAATATGGAGGGCAGCACCCAGGCAGCAGAGTTGGGGAACAGATGAGATAGTGAAATAAGAATTTTTCAGGATATCCAGGAGGATATGGCAGAGAAGCAGATGTACACCTGAGTGAAAAGGGAGAGAGAAAGAGTTCAAGAGATGAGAGGTAGAGTAAAGTGTCATTGGCATGGAGGAGGTACAGGAGGCCAAAGGAGCTGATGAGTTCTCCCAGGAAGGAGGTGTATAGCAAAAAGACCAAAGGACCAAGAACAGAGCCCTGTGAGATCCCAACTGCAAGGGTGGAAGGGGGGAGACCAGAAGTGGAAAATGGATCGGTTGGTAGGGTAGGAGGAGAACCAAGAAAGGATTGTGCCAGAGATGCCAATGGAGTGGAGGTTGTGAAGCGGAAAGAGGTGGTCCACAGGAGGTGTTGAAGGCGGCTGAGACATCCAGGAAGATGAAAAGGGAGAAATGACCCCTGGATTTGGCAGAGAGGAAATCGTTGGTGACTTTAGCCAGGACAGTTTCAGTGGAGTGGAGATGGTGGAAGCCTGATTAGAGAGGATCAAGGGGGGAGTGTTCAGAAAGGAGGGTGGTGAGATGACTGCAGACAACCATCTCAAGTATTTTGGAGGCAAAGGGGAGAAGAGAAATGGGGCGGTAATTAGAGAGTGAGGTGGGGGTCAAGATTAGTTTTTATAGAATGGGTGAAATGGAGAAATTAGAAGACAACATAGATGGGTGAAGACAAGGATCATAAAGATAGATTGCTATTTCTTGGATTTATGCTAAGATTACTATGAGCATTATAATTTGTTAATATTTTGCGCTGCCTTTAAGATGCTTTCAAGAGTCAGTGAACATAACACCATCGATTGAGGTAAAATTGACTGTAACTATCAACCTTAAGGTTCATTGATATTATATTTTTAGAAATACAGTGCAAGTGCCATTGGTATTCTATATTTTATACCAATTATGTAACAAAGATCTTGAGCGCCGCTGAATTTGTGTTCATTTGCATTGTGTGATCACACCCTTGTGTGCAATGTACTAATTGGATTGAACCATACTGTATCTATTTTCATTTTACAGACTGTCACTGGTCCCCTGGTACAAGATGCTTGATATGATACTAGCCCAGATTCATACATGTACACTCAGGTGAGTGTACTATTATTATTATTATTATTACCATTTACTTACATAGCGCCACTAATTCCTCACCGATCCACTAATGTGGATCGGCGAGAAAGGAAGATAAATCTAGCAGCGGCATTAACTATAGAACGAAGAGGAACGAGATGGGAACAGGGGAGACCAGTAAGGAAAAGGTTAGTGTAGTCCAAGTGAGAGATAATCAGTGAGTGGATGAGAGATTTGGTGGCATCCTGGGAGAGGAAGAAATGGATGTGAGCAATGTTGCGTAACTGGAAGCGGCAGAATTAGGCAAGAGATTGAATGTGGACAGCAAACTAGAGAGAGGAGTCGAGGATGACACCAAGGTAGCGGAGATGGGGATCAGATGAGATAGTGGTATTGTCAACAGTGATAGAGAGGTCGGAGGGGGAGAAGGTTTTAGATGCAGGAAAGACAATGAGTTTTGTTTAGGCAATGTTGAGTTTAAGAAATTTTAAGGATATCCAGGAGGAGATGGCAGAGAAGCAGTTGGAAACTTGAGTGAGGAGGGAGGGAGAGAGATCAGGAGATGAGAGTTAGAGCTGAGTGTTATTGGCAAAGTGGTGGTACTGTAGGTTGAAGTAGCTGATGAGTTATCCCAGGGAGGAGGTATATAGTGAGAGGAGCAAAGGACCCCAACTGTAAGGGTGGAAGGGAGGGACCAGAGATGGAAACAGATAAGGAGCGGTTGGTAGGGTAACAGGAGAACCAAGAAAAGACAATGCCAGAGTTGCCAATGGAGTGGAGGGTGTGGCGGACGGTCCACAGGAGGTGTCGAAGGCTGCTGAGACGTCCAGGAAGAATGGAGGGGAGAAATGGCCCCAGAATTTGACCGAAAGGAAATTATTGGTGACTTTAGCCAGGGAAGTTTCAATGGAGTGGAGAGTGTGAAAGCCTGATTAGAGAGGATTAAAAAAGGAGTGTTCAGAAAGGAGGGTGGTGAGACAGCTGCAGAAAAGCCTCTCAAGTATTTTGGAGGTAAAGGGGAGAAGAGAACTGGGGCGGTAGTTAGAGAGTAAGATGAGGTCAAGATTATTTTATTTTTAGAATGGGTGAGGAAGAGGGAAAGATGCCAGAGTAGAGGTATGGAATAAAGAGGTGAGCAAGGTGAGAGCATGCGATGAGGGAGAGGGAGCGAAGAAGGTGCGAGGGGATGGGACCCAGGGGGCAGGTTGAAGGGGGAGAGGATAAAATGAGAGAGTGGACTTCATCACATGAAGTTGGGCAGAAGGAGTACAAGAGTTGGTGGCTGGGAAGATAGAAGGGTTGAGTGGAGGGGGAGGCAGAAGAGTGAATGGAGGAGGACATTTCAAGTGTGATGGCTTTGAAGAAGAAGAGATAAAGGAGGCAAAGTCAGTTGCAATAAGGGATGATGAGAGAGAAGGAGGGGGGCACAGTAATATGTTGAAAGTGGTGAAAAGGCGGCAGGGATTGGAAGACTGTGAAGAGATGAGAGATTTAAAGAAGGATTGTTTAGTGAGGGAAAGGGCAGAACTGTATGAAGAGAGGATTAACTTGAAGTAAAGGATTTCAGCCAGGGAACGATATTTCCTCCAGTGGCATTCAGGGGTATGAGTACACTTTTGGAGGATGCATGTATATTTGGAGTGCCATGGTTGGGGTTTGGAGCAGCAAAGGTCGACAGAGGAGGCGGGGGCGACAACATCAAGAGCGGTGGTGAGGGAGTGATTATAGAGGGAGGACACCTGTTTGGGGCAGGCCAGGGTGGACAGAGGGGAGTGGAGAGTTTTGAGAGAAGAGGACAGAATAGCAGGATCAATAGCATCAAGGTTATGTCTAGAATGGGTTGATTTGGGCATGGGGAGGGTTGCCGGAGACTAGGAGAGTGTGAATAAGAGTAGATGGAGATCAAAGACTGGGAAGAGAGAGATGGAGAAGTTAGAAAGACCACATAAGTGGGAGAAGACAAGGTCAAGGGAGTGGCCGAGGCAGTGAGTGGGGTCCATTGTGAAAGGTCAATGGAGGAAGAGAGGGTGAGTTTGATGGAAGCAGGGTCAGTGGGGTTGTCGATTGGGATATTGAAGTCGCTTAAGGTTAAAAGGTAACACTACATGGGGACCCATGTAAAAGTCACTATATAGAGTCACTATACATAATAGAGCAATGTACGACTCTATATAGTGTTAATACATAGTAAATAGGGACAGTGATATGTAATAATTATAAAATAATGCCATACTGGCAGCTGCCACTTTCAAGTCTTCATTTGTGTCTGTTCCTTACATTATATATGATGTTCAAGGTTATATTCCATGTTTCTGCATGTTTCCATTATTTGCATTCAACATATGCATGCACAGGTCTACAAAGGATTCAAGGTTGAAGAGATGCTACACACACGACCGTTCACAACCACAGCGTAATTATCATAGAGATTGTATAGTCTTTCTGTCTCATCACTGTCCCCTGGGGTTGACAAGACCTCTGGTGTTTAGAAAGCCAAGTTCAGTGAATGGTTCGTCTACCCAGCACCGAGTCAGCAAGTTATTCAACAATTTTACATTGGCAAATGTGTTAGCAATGTTTTCTGAACATTTGTAAAATGTAAAACGTGATTTCTTCAAGCAATGTTCTGTTATATGAGCTGCAAATCCTTGTGGGTTTATTCATTATTATGCTTTTCTTTATACTTTGTTCCAACTGTAATTCTTAGGCCCATGGTATGGTGTCCTTAAACTCAATACATATAATCACCTAAATGTTTAGTTTTCCATTAGTTCTAAATGATTAGTTATGCACCTAACGCGTTTAGGTGCCTCTATCCCACACCTCTTCCACCATTTGCTTGAGTAAAAAGGAAATTGGTTTAAAACAAGCGTGGGTTTCTATAAAATTGGAGGTAGCAAAAAGAAAACCTAAACTGTCCTTAAGATGGGCTATTTTATAAAACATACTAGAGGGTAAATGTATCAAGCTGAGAGTTTTCCGGCGGGTTTGAAAAAACGATCAAATTCTAGCTATCATTTATTTAGCACATTCTACAAAATGACAGCTAGAATCTGATTGGTTGCTATAGGCAACATCTCCACTTTTCAAACCCGCCGGAAAACTCTCAGCGTGATACATTTACCCCTTGGTCGTTAAACTCCAGTTTATAAGCAAAAAGTGGTGATAGACTGAATATAAAAATGGTGATAATTTTTTTAAGAAAATGTGGCATTTATTTTTCCATACTAAGGACAATGCTACCTCGGGTAGTTCTATGATAAATACAGTTCTGACCTGTAGGGTATTTGAGGAGGTGGATCATACTTTAAGCCTGTCTTAATCAGGTCTACAAAGGCACGTGTCCTGTGGTATCTGGCACCAAGACTTTAGTAGCAGAGCCAGTAAGTCCTGTAAGTTGTTAGGTGGGGCTTCCATGGTTCCATCAGCACATCCCACTGATGCTCAATTGGATTGAGATCTGAGGATCTTGGAGGCCAAGTCAGCACCTTGAACTCTTTGTCATGTTCCTCAAACCATTCCTGAAGAAGTGTTGCAGTGTGGCCGGGCACATTATCCTGCTGAAAGAGGCACTGTCATCAGGGAATACCATTGCCATGAAGGGGTTTACTTGGTCTGCAACAATGTTTAGGTAGGTGGTAGGTGTCAAATTAAATTAACATTCACATGAATGCCAGGTTTCCCAGCAGAACATTGCCCAGAGCATCACACTTTCTCCGCCGGCTTGCCTTCTTTCCATAGTGCTCCCTGGTGCCATCTCTTCCCCAGGTAAACGATGCACACGCACTCAGCCGTTCACATGATGTAAAAGAAAATGTGATTCATCAGACCAGGCCACCTTCTTCAATTGCTCCATGGTCCAGTTCTGACACTCACGTGCCCATTGTAGGCACTTTTAGCGGTGGAAAGGGGTTAGCATGTGCACTCTGACTGGTCTGTGGCTATGTAGCACTATACGCAGCAAGCTGCGATGCACTGTGTGTTCTGACGCCTTTCTATCATAGCCAGCATTAAGTTGTTCAGCAATTTGTACAACAGTAGCTCTTCTGTGGGATTGGACCGGCTAGCCTTTACATCCCATGCACTTCAATGAGTCTTGGGTGCCTATGATCCCTTGTCACCGGTTCACTGGTTGTCCTTCCTTTGATAGGTACTAACCACTGCATACCGGGAACACCCCACAATACCTGCCATTATGGAGATGATCTGACCCAGTCTTCAAGCCATGTAGCACTTCTGCTCCACGGGAGGTTTCTGTCCTCACTGAGATCGCCTTATTTGGCCCACGTCAAATTTGGCCAGATCCTTACACTTACCCATGTTTCCTGCTTCAACACATCAACTTCAAGAACTGACTATTCACTTGCTGCCTAATATATCCCACCCCTTGACAGGTGCCATTGTAATAAGATAATCAATGTTATAGCACTTCACTTGTCAGATGCTTTAATGTTGTGACTGATCGGTGTGTGTGTGTGTGTGTGTGTGTGTATATATTGGGGCAAATAGGAATATTTGTCACAGTCCCCCTATAAGAAAATAGGTAAAAACACAGCTAGTCTGCAGCAGGCTGCAGACTGGGTTAAATTTTCCCTGGGATCCTCTTTCAGCACACACACACACAGGTGTTCAATGAGTGTAATTGGTTTGTTTTGCTGTGATTTGTTTGTAGTACTTGGGTGGAGGATAAAGACACTGTATTTGCGAGCAGGACCACCGATGCCAGTAGGTGGCCGGCTAGTGGTCAGGGAACTATTGTATAGCCAGATGTAGGAGGTAGGAGATTTTGTGATACTTTTGCTGGATATGACTGCTGTACCATCGCTGAAACTGTTTAGCCATCCTGACAATTGCCAATAAACAGTGAAATGGCTCAGCAAACCTGTGCAACGCTCCAGTGAATGCAGTACTTTATCACTATATATATATACTGTCCAAGTTGTATTAATATTAAGCATAATTGTATTTGTTAACCGATGCTTGTGACAGTCTATAACTACTCTTACTAGGAATACCATAATCCACTTTGAAGATGTGTCCAGTGACCAGATGTATGATGTAGTACCACTTTGTTTCCCATCAGAGAATAGAGAAATCTTCCCCATCTCCCATGGAGATACATAGGATAATGCACTCCTAAGGGGAATATGTATATGAGAAATCATCGAGGGGTTCCCTGTTCATATTAAAGCGTGGAATTCTATGATGCCTCTTAAAATCCTTATATTTTACATTAATCTTTATAATGCATAAGAAATAGATTTTGACACATAGAAACAATAAACACTTTATTACATTATGATTTAGTATACACAGTATAGTATACACACCTTGTATATTAGTATACACAGTATAGTATACACACCTTGTATATTAGTATACACAGTATAGTATACACACCTTGTATATTAGTATACACAGTATAGTATACACACCTTGTATATTAGTATACAGACCTTGAATGAATTTTTAAGTATTTTTTAATGAGCAAAAAGGAACACTGAAGAGATTCTATTTGTGACGAGCAACTGCATAATGGGTGGGCTAACATAGGTCAGAGTCTATTGTGCAGGGGCGCACGGAGGATTGTCCGACCCAAAAAAACAAAAAAAAAAACAACCCGCGCAAGAGCTACTGCGCATGCGCGGGCGCATGCGCATCAGCTCTGTTTAGGCAGCGCTGTCTTATACAGCAGCCGCGGCGCTGTCAAAGAAGCATCCGCGGCGGTGCTGTATACACTACAGCACCGCCGCGGACGCTTCTTTGACAGCGCCGCGGCTGCTGTATAAGACAGTGCCGCTATAGTGGCCATTTAGTTAGCGCAGGGGGGGGGGGTTTCTGGAGATTTAGAAACCCCCCTTGCGTGCGCCACTGTTGTGGGCAGTGTAATCTGTGGCAGAAGTAAATTTAAGGGAAGAATCAGGCGTGAGCTGTGCCAGAGATCATTGGGTCATGTGCCCTTGGACCAGACCCTGTTTGGATGATTTGGGCTGAGCCGTGCACTATTTGGTACAGCCACAGGTAACCTATGCAACCACTTTATTCACAGACACAGCATTAGTCCTATGGGGTAACTGTAGGCTATGGTAATTCCGTAGGACAAATATTCTGACGGGGGCTGACGTGGTCCACCCCATATAGCAACGGAAACATTTTGAGAAGACAAAACAGAAAACAATAGATTACATTAACTTTTATCAAGGAAAATGTACGTACAGCATTTATAAGAAATGAGCGGTTCAGATTCTGAGAAATCCAACAAATCTGAATTTTGGGGTTCCAAGCCATGGCTCGGTTCTTCACACCAAATTCAGATCGGAAATCAAGGAAAAAAGTAAATTCTGGTAAAATGTCATGAAATTTGGATCACTGTCTTTTATATATCCCCCTTATTCTCGGCTGCTATTTTAGAAGTCATCGCATGTGGATAGAACGGTTGCTACAATTCTGTGCTCATACAGTCGCTGTTAGAGGGTAGGACAGGGTGAAAGTGGTCATGTATTTTGCAAGAACTGTGATTTTACTGCACAAACCTTAAGAGTATATTTACAGATCAGTCTGCTGGGACTGTGTGCTGATCAATTGGGTGTGAGAGAGTGAAGAGTAGACAAGTATTGGCTTCTGGCTGTAATAGTAAATTAGTAAACTAATTAGGAGTGGACAAAAAATCAAAGTGTTTCAATCTGAAGGCTGTAGTGCAAAGGTCAGTACATCTGAAATATTTAGTGGAGAAAAGCAGGGTGTTACATGACAGTGAGCAGCAAACTACAAGCACTGCTTCTGCTGCTGAAGGCGATATACCTACCCAGTGGGCTGTCACGGTCATGTAGTCTTTTGTTGGACCAGCACCGCTTGTCCACGTATCCGTAGTTAAGTGGATAGTTGGTACAATGGCATTTTCTAGGGACTGAGTTACTTTTTATTTAACCTCCAGGTACAGCTGAGGAATTGCTGTTCATGAGGCATGGAATCGAAATGTAATTAGGCAACGTGAGCGCATGACCTCCACTAATCGGCTAAATCCTGATGCATTGATAGCGGAAATTGGACGCACATCCAGTGCTAACATAGCTGTCATGGCTTTTGTGCAACAGGATGCTGGCTGTCAATCTTGATTCAACTTGCTTCACAGTCAATTGTGGTCTAACGCTATGCTTACTCTTCTCGTTCCTCTTCTGTATAGAAGTATCACCCCCAGCATCAGCAGCCATAGTGTGCAAGGATTCCTCTTGGGAATCATGGATTACATTAGGGGAGTCAGTTTGCATTAGTAATTTGGATGCTGGACTACGTACTAAAAATGAGGAGGTTAATAATGAAGGTGTTGACAGATTGCACGAGGTGTCCATCAATTCTGCTGTCAGCGGATGCTGGGCTCTTGTTACTATATAATGATTTTCCACCTTGAATGAACTCGCTGCAAATAATATAACAAGGAGATTGTAAGCTTGCGAGCAGGGTCCTCTTATCTCTCAGTCTGTCTGTATCACCCAGTGTTGTTTTATTACTGTGTTTTTTCCCCAAATGTAAAGCGCTATGGAATTTGTTGGCGTTATATAAATAAATGATGATGATGATGATGATGAAGGGAGGAGGTGTCTGCCTCTACTTATTGTGCCGTCACAAAGGCTACAGCTGTCTTGACAAATGTCTGTGTTGGAATAAAAATATTTCCACACGAAAGAGGTGGATTTCTGGATCTTTTGCCCATACATGACAGTGCACTTACCATGGGCATGAGGTGGCACCACCGGTGACTGACAAATATATCATTCTCCTCACTATCTTGTTCAAGTACACAACACATTAAATATTTTCAGATCCACAATTATCTCCCTCATCCTGTTGCACATTACCAAGTTCCTAAGCAGCATCCTCAATTTCTATGTATAAATCATCGCCATAACTAATCATCCTCACATTTTTCAATGGAGTGCGGTCAACAGCTAGACATACATTTGGCCGACATTCAGAATGTCGACAACATTACATCGACAATTCCAATGTCAACAGTGTTATATGGTTAGGGATTGAGTTAGGTATAATGTTAGGGATATTATTGTCAATTGTAAAATAATGTCTACACATGAATTGACGACCTAACAATACTGTCTACTTTTCCATTGTTGGCCTAATAATACCGTCAAGGTCCTTGTTGTTGACTTTCCAACCCTGTAAATATTATGGTGTCAACCATATAAATGATGTAACTGTGGAACATATGTATCACACCCGGCAAGAGTTAGAAACAAGGTGGAATTACACACTTTGCGTGCTTCAGCGAAATTCTCAAACCATTTCAGTTGTGAGGTTGCGATTGGTTGAGAGATCATTAGAAAATAAACTGAAAATGAATATCAATGCTATAAATAGTAATGTGGAAACAAAAACTGCTCCAAATCACATGATTTTAATTATTTTCCACAATTTTGAATTAAATCCAGATCCAAAACCAAAACATGAAGATGGTTTTAGGACTGAAACCAAAACCAAAACACGAGGGTCTGCGCACATTTATAGTATTTATACATAGTATCCTAACTATTACAAATATAAAATTGTATTTATTTTTTATTGTTAACAATAGCTTAAATAAAAAAAAGTATTATGCATTTAAATTAAATATTAATATCAATATTTATTTTCTTCTTTTGTTTGTTGTTAATTATATGGGCAGCACTGTTACTCATCAACACCTCGCAACTTCTTCCACCTGAACCGCAGTTTTCATATCTTCCACTGCGCGGCGCTGGTGAGCTACAGTGGCACTCGTATAATTAAGAACTGCAAGTACCTTTCTTTTTTATCTTTCTAAATAAAAATAATTTAAACAGTGCTGCATTAAACGGAATGATTTATTCCAAGAATAAACCATTTTCTCAATCCTTTTGTTCTTGTAACTCTGTCTAAAAATGGTTACAAAAACAGTAAGTGCTACCTAAATGCTGGATATATTGGGTGAACAATTAATATCAGTCAAGCAGTAGTTCAGTGATAAGGATAAGCCACTAATGTGCTTTCTGTGCTTGCCCCAGGGTAAAATTTGTCAGCCAGCCCCTGGGACAAAGTGAAGAATGAAGCACAGAAGCTGTGTGTATTGCTCAAACCCATTGTATGAAAAACTGTGGGGTATTTTATCTTATTGCCTGGTGCAGATGAGGAATGAAGTAAGAAATCCTCCGTACTGAAGGATATGGCTCTGTTTGATGACTAGCCATCAGAGAGTGACAAAGACAAAGATTACTTTTCACAGCTACTTACACATTTATTTACACCCTTCATTTATTATAGATGAGTAATTTCTGCACAGAAACAGAATCACCTTGTGTCGATGACTGGTTTAATTTCTAGCTACAGCACATTCTACAATTACATGTCATTGACTTATGAATGTGATGTGTGATTATCTTTGAAAACAGTTTTCTTTGCAATTTACACATTGTTAGCATGGCAGGGTTATTAGAGATGAGATACGGAGAGTTCTACCTGCAAAGACCCAGAATATGCCGCTGGATCAGTCATTATGTTCTAAGCCATTGACAGTAGTAGAGCAAGACAACTCGTTCTTATCAAGTAGTATTATTTATCCACCTCCCTTTCCAAGGAGTTCTCAGCTGTCTGTTCCCTGATCCCACTGAGGTATGTAAAGGGTTATTTTAAACATTTATCATGTTCTGTTTTGCTCTTTTAACATATAAAGGTTTTATACTAACCCACTTAAACAACTATCCCGCAGAGCTCCCGACTGCCGCTATCACTCAAAGTTTGTGTAACTTTACAGATTGGAATGAATCTCAATACTCAATTTAAAAACAAAAGGGTATATTTACTTAACTGCGGGTTTGAAAAAATGGAGATGTTGCCTATAGCAACCAATCAGATTCTAGCTGTCATTTATTTAGTACTTTCTACAAAATGACAGCTAGAATCTGATTGGTTGCTATAGGCAACATCTCCACTTTTTCAAACCCGCAGTTTAGCAAATATACCCCCAAAGTGTTTTAACAATGACAGAGAACCTATAAAGAGAGATGTATGGGGCAGTTTGGCATTTCATAGGACTATGAATTGCTTGTAGTGTTTAAAGAAATCTGTGTAATGAGCCCCAGTTATCTGTCCAATTGTCTGATGCTGCACCCGCACGCGATTTGTGTCATCAGGCCCCGCCTCTGCTGCACCCACACGTGATTTGTGTCATCAGGCCCCGCCTCTGCTGCACCCACACGTGATTTGTGTCATCAGGCCCCGCCTCTGCTGCACCCACACGTGATTTGTGTCATCAGGCCCCGCCTCTGCTGCACCTGCACGTGATTTGTGTCATCAGGCCCCACCTCCGCTACACCTGCATGAGATTTGTGTCATCAGGCCCCGCCTCTGCTGCACCCGCATGTGATTTGTGTCATCAGGCCCCGCCTCTGCTGCACCTGCCCGTGATTTGTGTCATCAGGCCCCGCTTCTGCTGCACCAGCAAGCAATTTGGAGGTAGTTATTTTTATGGCTCCAAGTGATCTGTGTTGTAAGTTTAACATTATTTTTTTAAAAGATATTGCAAAGATTTTGGTTCAATGATCACAATCTATAAAATAATTTAAAGTAGGCCGTCCCCTACAGACAGTGGAGGCAGCCATTGAACTAATATTGAGCTAATATTCAAGCAATGCAGCCTAACAATTTACTAGGCACTATTACCTCATGAATATGCCAGCCTCAGTGGACAGGGGTCCCTATACCAAAACAGTAAAAAATATTAAATAAACTTAATTAATTAAATATAGAATAAAATATGTTCTTCTATAATGTCCCATCATAGTCCAAATAGGAAGAAAAAATTATTTTCTATCATCTTCTTTCTTGATCCATCATAGTACAAATGGGAACAAACAGACCGGAAAAATCCCAATACAAAATGACGTACGCCGCCACACTATAAACTACTGAAGCAAAATTATCAAAGCTACGGGGTCAGTGCGACTCTGCTTCATCACCAGCCAGTAGAAAGTGGCAAAGTGATGGGGAGTCCCAATGACTCCATGCCAGGATCAGCAGATTTATTTGTAAGATGGAGAATTCCAAACAAAACAAAAATGATCGTGGGTATTCCGTCTGGAACACTTAAAGCCAAATTAAAGCCAATAGGCTAGGTTCAGATCACATTTTTGTTACACAGTTTTCATCTCCTGTTCACCACTGTGTCCCCAGCATTCATGTAGACAGGGATAGAACAACCTATAGCCAATCATATCACTGAAGTTCTCAAAGCAGCACAGATTATTTATGGAGATTAGTGATGTGTTAGTGAAGACAGGGCTGCATGTGACAGGGGCAGTGACATAATGTGAGGAGGGGAATAGAGGCAGCAGGGAACCACAGACTGAGAGTTATATAGTGGAAGGAGCAGGGTCCCCAGCAGCACAGATAATATCAGGAGATGAGGGATGTGTTAGTGAGGACAGGGCTGCATGTGACAGGGGCAGTGACATGATGTGAGGAGGGGAATGGAGGCAGCAGGAAGCCACAGACTGAGAGTTATATAGTGGAAGGAGCAGGGTCCCCAGCAGCACAGATTATATCAGGAGATGAGGGATGTGTTAGTGAGGACAGGGCTGCATGTGACAGGGGCAGTGACATGATGTGAGGAGGGGAATGGAGGCAGCAGGAAGCCACAGACTGAGAGTTATATAGTGGAAGGAGCAGGATCTCCAGCAGCACAGAGTATATCAGGAGATGAGGGATGTGTTAGTGAGGACAGGGCTGCATGTGACAGGGGCAGTGACATGATGTGAGGAGGGGAATGGAGGCAGCAGGAAGCCACAGACTGAGAGTTATATAGTGGAAGGAGCACGGTCCCCCAATAGCACAGAAGTGTTGATGCACAAGTTAGTTGCTTCTGATTGGTGACTTGCAAATTCACCTTTGAAGTTGATGCTGGTGTTTTCTGCATTGATCATACATATATTATAGGATTTTGTGGGAGTAGTTTAATAATAATTTTTGCTACTTTCATTCACATGCGAAACATAATATCTATCAGCTGTATTACATGAAACATAATAGCAAATGTGTTTTTCGCTATCAAAACAAAAGTTAACAAACTTTTCTTGTGCTTGACCTGGATGTGTGTATGTGTTTGTGGGTGTACGTATGCCTAATGTAAACCTGATATAAACACACTATTTGTACGGGCGACTATTTTGAGCTTAAATTGCATCCAATTCATGGCCAGGTCAGCATCAGGCCCTATGTGTCTAAAGCCAATGGGGCTACCCCCCCCCGCGCTAGACTTAAAGGAACGTTAATTGTTATGAGAGCGACTTACAAGAAGAGAAGTGAAGCAGTTTGACTAAATTTGGAAATTGTTTTTTCATGACAAAGCTTTGGTTTAAAGTACTGGGATATAGTCATTTATACACTATGGACCTCATTTAGAGTCGGACGCAAAGTCGGTTTTAGGCGCATTGAACAAAAAAACACCATCACGCATGTGCAGCAAGCCCCATATCCGCCTGCATCTTGGACGCAATTAACACTTGCGACATCTTGCGGCTTGCTACGAGAATGGGCAGAAAGCGGAATTGTGAAGGCGTGACCATGTAAGTAAATCCTAGTCTCAGTGAGGTGCAGATGCAACACACGTCAAAACAGGGCTAAAGCTGTGTGGCAGGAATTAGGTGGCGCAAGCGTTAGCTAGCTGCAGGAACTGCTCGCAGCTCAGTAGGGTATTACAAGTGGGACGCGACTGGGGTTGCTTGCCACTCGTAATACCCAAGCTGCGGCACACCCCCTCTCCTACACTTCCTAGACAGACTTTCCGTCCAACTATAAATGAGGTCCTATATGGACAAAAGTTTTTGACCACACCTGTTAATTATTGAATTGAGGTGTTTCAATCAGACCCGTTGCCAGAGGTGATTAAGATCAAGCATCTAGGCATGCCGTCTCCATTTGCAAACATTTGTGATAAAAAATATTCTGTTCTGAAGAGCTCAGTGACGTCAAGCGTGGTAATGTGATAGGATGCCACCTTTAAAATAAGATGGTTCATGATATTTTGAAATTTCGACCCTGCTGGATATTCCACGTGTGGTGGTCGAGAATTGATGGGACTTCCTTCCCTTACCTTGTCCTCCAGACACGATTCAGGTTCTTTTTTGGTCGGATATCCGGTGGTCAGGAGATAAATACTTCAATGAAAGGGACAAGGATTGGTCAAATAACTTGGGTTTATTAATAATGCGGTAAAGATAATTTTGGTAAGCCACCGCGCCACTGACCCCTTCAACTCAATAGTAATAACAAAATATTCATTTGATCAACATAGAGCACAATAGCATTTAACATATAATATAAAACTAGTGAGTATAAGGCACAACTGCGATAAAATCTTCAATAACAATAAATCAATTTTAGGTAAATCACTTAACATTAACATTTAACTAAAACATTTGGTGCACCAATATTATCCCTGGTAACGTTACCATATTTTACACTCAGTCCTGGGCTGAACTGTGCACAGGAATTTAGTAGAAGTGCTGCACGTGGTTGGGGCCCATAAATTACTTTTTCACGCCAAATAAACTGATGATATTTTGTATTACACAGTCTCTTTTGTGTGTATTCACAGACATCTCTATTTTCTCTCCTCTCACACTGTTCTCAGTACATAGCTCAGTCTGTTTAGTGTGATGTCACAGATCTCTATACTGCTTATTTGTTTTCAGTACTTTCCTTTTTACTCACACCTCTCTTTGGCCACTTCTTATCTTCTTCTCTCTCAGTCTATGCAGACACAGGGATCTCTCTCAGTCTATGCAGACACAGGGATCTCTCTCCCTCAGAAGTATAGAACTTTCCTCTTCCCACTGCCTTCTGGGAGTTCACAGTTATTACCAAAGTTAGTGGACTTGTTTCTATGCCACACCCTCCTCCTTCCTGTTACTCCCGGCAACCACCAACCACTCCCAACTGTCACTTCTCCCTCAGGAAAATATTTTTTTTTTATTTTTTTTTTAAACCTTTATAAACACTTTTAACAATTAACAAATTAAATGAACAAATTAAAAACATATAGATACACCCCAGGGTACTCAGATTTTGGGGCACCACACACGGTCCACTGTAAGTGGTATTATTAGAAAGTGGAAGCGTTTAGGAACAACAGCAACTCAGCCACAAAGCGGAAGACCACGTAAAATCACAGAGCTGGGTCAAGGATTCCTAAGGCGCATGGTGCGTAAAAGTGGCCAACGGTCTGCTGATTTCATAGCTGAAGAGTTCTGAACTTCCACTGGCATTCCCAGCTAATGAAGAGCAACTCCTCATTCTAACCCAGTGTGTTGTGAAACTACAAGTCCCAGCATGCTTTGCCAACATATAGCAGCTTATTGCTGGAAGGGTATGCTGGGACTTGTAGTTTCACAACACCTGGAGTGTCACAGGTTAGCACTGTTCTAACCCCTTCCTAGGAGCTGCCTGTATCCTGTATGTCTGTAGAGGGGGATGTATTGCTGATAATAGGTCTATATTTTGTAATTACACGACAATGCGATGTAACATACCTGACTCTAATTAAGAACCTGATGGGCAGTATATATGTATAATAGTCCCGATGGGTAACTGGAGAGGTTCATATTCATAAGTCAAAACATAAATAAACTTTATTTTTAGAAAACCCCTGCAACAGAGATAAACCCACAAGATCCACATGATATGAAGATCGGGGGGGGGGGGGGTATTCGATTACTCTGCACCATCACACCATACTAGATTGGTGGCTTCTCCCACAACACAGGAATGTTCCTAATAGACTGCTGAGCCAAGTCTTGCCCCATGGGTGTCAAACGCCGGACGCTTGGGTTCTCCTCCCAAGGTCCGGCGCTTACCAGGGCAATGGAGATAGAGGGAACCACGTATTGCACCTAGCGGGCAGCTGAATTAAGAAACAGGCAAAGGAAAGAGAAGGGGGGGCTAAATATAGTGCAGGGCTCAATTGAGTGTCCAATGCAGGAACAGGTGAGGTGATAAGACGCACGGGTCTAGAATGGAAGATGGCGGTGACCAGAGCCGCACGAAGCAAATTAGTATTCTGTTTTGCACATAAGTTAAATACTGTCTGTTTTTTCATGTATCACACAAATATCAACTTTAAATTTCAGTGTACAAATAAGCTATCAAGTATTTGTGTGCTACATGAGGAAACAGTCAGTATTTAACTTATGTGCAAAAGAGAATACTAATTTGCACCCCTTGCATTGTAACATGGTTTTGTCCAGGAGACTGAAATAAGAAGTTTCTCAAGTTAAGATCCTTAATGAATCAGGCCCTTAGTTCTTAAATCCTTGTTGGTTATATTGATCTAACAATTGTTTGTGTGTTGAATTTTCTCTTCTGTAACCTTGATTATTCTTGAGAAAATTCAATACATGTTAAAAAAAAGAAAAAAAGAAAGTGTGAAATTTTTGGATCATTGTTTGAGACTAAAAATGCTGTTCTGGCCCTTGTGGGTGAGACATCAGAGCTTCAGTCTATAATAATGAGACTTCTGTAAACACTAACCCATCATAATATCACATACATTATACAGTATGTGCACATTAATTAAGAGCGCTTTAAGGACAGGTCCCTCTGTGTTTTGTGCATTGAACACACGGTTTCTTTATATATCGCTGATAATTGGTTAAAATTGAAAGCAGCCTTCAAGCTCATATTAACTAATTAGAAATGCGCTGCCTGAGGGAAAAAAAATTTTGAATACGTAAATAGGAGCAGAATTAACAATACATTACATCTATTAGCTTATAATGGTTATAAGAATGAAGAATGAAGAATGGTTATTTTTTATTTTTATGGAAAAATAACAACAGTTATAAACTGCTCGGACAAGTAGAGTAGACCGCAGGGACTGTCACCACTACAGGTTCTCAGCCTCTGGACCTTCCACAGCTACTCAACGCACCACTGTAGCCCCTGAAATGCCTCCTGTAAGGCTACACATCACCCAGGACCTCCACAACTTCACAGCTAGTCACAGCAGAACACCCATTACCCAAAGTTACTCAGCCCACAGATTTCTTAAAGTCCAAGAGCTACTTATCCTCTAGAGCCCCCACTATTCCAGAGCTACTCATCCTCTAGAACCCCAACTACTCCAGAACTATTCATCCTATAGAACCCCCGCTATTCCAGAGCTACTCTTCCTATAGAACCCCCACTATTCCAGAGCTACTCATCCTCTAGAATCCCCACAACTCCAGAACTACTCATCCTATAGAACCACCACTGTTCCAGTGATACTCATTCTCTAGAGCCCCCACTATTCCAGAGCTACTCATTCTCTAGAACCCCAACTACTCCAGAACTATTCATCCTATAGAACCCCCGCTATTCCAGAGCTACTCTTCCTATAGAACCCCCACTATTCCAGAGCTACTCATCCTCTAGAATCCCCACAACTCCAGAACTACTCATCCTATAGAACCACCACTGTTCCAGTGATACTCATTCTCTAGAGCCCCCACTATTCCAGAGCTACTCATTCTCTAGAACCCCAACTACTCCAGAACTATTCATCCTATAGAACCCCCGCTATTCCAGAGCTACTCTTCCTATAGAACCCCCACTATTCCAGAGCTACTCATCCTCTAGAATCCCCACAACTCCAGAACTACTCATCCTATAGAACCACCACTGTTCCAGTGATACTCATCCTCTAGAGCCCCCACTATTCCAGAGCTACTCATCCTCTAGAACCCCAACTACTCCAGAACTATTCATCCTATAGAACCCCTGCTATTCCAGAGCTACTCTTCCTATAGAACCCCCACTATTCCAGAGCTACTCATCCTCTAGAATCCCCACAACTCCAGAACTACTCCCCTCACTATTCCAAAACTAATCATCCTCTAGAGCCCCCATTATTCAAGAACTACTCATCCTCTAGGACAGTGATGGGCAATCTACGGCCCGCAGGCCAGATCCGGCCCACTTGGAGGTTCTATCCAGCCCGCCAATATTTAAAAAAATTTCATTAAGATATGCATAAAATTATGAGGGCCGACCCTGTGCGTCAGAACCTTCATTTTTATGCCTTCCCAGCTATTTCCTCCATTACACTTCATCCTCCTTCCTAAAAGGACACTTCATATGTCAGTCCCATTCAAAATATTTGTATTATATATTTCGATATTTGAGTTTTTTAATAAATTATATTGGCCCGCCTAAAGTTTTTCTTTTTTATTTGACCCGCTCCTTAAAAAGTTTGCCCATCACTGCTCTAGGACCACCACTCTTCCAGAACTACTTATCTAAAACCACCACTATTCCAGAACTACTCTTCCTCTAGAGCACCAATTATTCCAGAACTACATATTCTCTAGAACCATCACTATTCCAGAACTACTTATTCTCTAGAACCATCACTATTACAGAACTACTCATCCTCTAGAGCCCCAACTATTCCAGAACTAATTATTTTCTAGAACCACCACTATTCCAAAACTACTTATCCTCTAAAACCATTACTATTACAAAGTTACTCAGCTCCCAGAATACTCATTAGTCCAGGTAGGTTTGCAGTGAATTCATCTGATTGACAACTGGCCATCCAATCATGTGCCACATTCACTTCTGCATCTGTAGAAGACGGGCTACACAGGACCGCTACAAATCTCCTGCTCCAGATCCTGATTTCTATGCTCATCAGTCTGGTTAGGGGCAAAGATGCCTCCAAAGTATTACATAGTGGATTATTTAAGATGAGAATTCTCTAAAGTCATGGTGGGACTATATCTCCACCCATGTGCTAGCTAGGAAACATATAAAATATGATGTTCACAATGTCATCAGTATTCCAAAACTGAATAAAAGAAATATGAAAATGATATTAAAATAAGATTAGGAATCCTAAAATATTTGCTGAAATGACAACAGTAATTTATTAATGACCCTTAATGAATCAACCCTTAAATTTTATATATGAGCGACTTGTATTTTACCTGTAATAAAATGCAGCCCAGAGAGTCAATGTCGCTCCAAAACTGGGTCTCAAATATGAAAGAAAAACTTTTCTAAAGCAAAATGTCAGAGGCAAATTAGAGCGGATTGCTGGCAGAGCAATGCCTTGTCTATTTATTGCTCTACGTTAGCATTAAACTTGCATAAACTAGAATAATCTGCATTTAAATTCACTTTGTGTCTGGAATGCTAACATCTAAATATAACATTAAAATGTAATTACACTTTTTTTTAAAGTCAGAGAAGGTTAATAATCTGATTTTTCAAGTTACCGTGGATTTGAAGACATAGCGTGTAGAATCACTTAGTGGAATCAGAGGACGGGAGGAAGAATGTGACATGAAATTTGTGGTGAGTGAATAGAGAAATGATGCTGAACCTATGACAAAATGAATGAGAATTTCATGTACTGACCTTTGAGCCTCCAGTCGTTATATGAATGCATTTATATTTGACGTATAGGTTAGCTCACGTGTCGTTCAGTTGTCACATCCACCCACCCACACGGCTTACATAGATAACTAGGAGAAAGTGCAGGTGGAGAAGTCTACATTGCAATATAGGAAATGTATAAACCAGTGATGGCTAACCTGTGACACTCCAGGTGTTGTGAAACTACAAGCCCCAGCATGCTTTTCCAGTAGATAACTAGCTGATAACTGGCAAAGCATGCTGGGGCTTGTAGTTTCACAACACCTGGGGCTAGATTTACTAAGCTGCGGGTTTGAAAAAGTGGGGATGTTGCCTATAGCAACCAATCAGATTCTAGATGTCATTTCATAGAAGGTACTAAATAAATGAAAGCTAGTATCTGATTGGTTGCTATGGGCAACATCCCCACTTTTTCAAACCCCCAGCTTAGTAAATCTAGCCCCTAGAGTGTCACAGGTTAGCCATCACTGGTATGAACACAATCACATTTTTCTAACTGCTGAACCAAGTGAGCGGAATGTCGCAACAAATTCCACTGTAACTGTACTTTGCTCAGGCCAAGAACTGCTGCCGTTCAATCTGGAACGACAACTGCTCTACAAACAATGCCAGCAGCAGGTGAAATGTTCCCATCTGGAACACCCGCTTCTATGTGAAGCCAAGAGCTGGCTTACGCTGTGGGTCTCTGGTGGGGTGGAATAAGTGCTTACATAGCTATACAATAGAGTTTTATGAAAACTCCTCCATAGATCTCTGGAGATATGGACACCATGCAATGCACTTGAAACAACAGTTGGCATAGTCTAGCACAGTTATAGACAACCTGATACACTTCAAGGGCCACGTAAGCGGCCCCTCTAACCTTCAAAAGGGCCGCTCCTTACACTTAATCTCAGTAATAAGTTCAAGCAATACATTTAATCAAAGAAAGAGACCCCTATATCAGCAGCTATTTTATTGCAAACTACTACAAACACATCTGAAAAAATGTGGAAGGAGCTGGTAGCTGCAGGCGAAGGTTCGGAGGGCCGTGTGTTGCCCATTACTGGTCTTGCAGAAGAATCCCTGCATGAGGAACCCACTACCCACGTTTACTATATATGCTTTATTGAGAGGGGTCACTAAAAAGTGTATTGCAAAAACTTGAGTGCACCAAGTTTGCAGAAGCACTAAAGAAGTTCGGAACTCCGCATCCTAAACATTCCACATTCACTGATCGTCTCTTTGTGCCCTGTGCTCACACCAATGCTACCCTCAACCCAAATGTGCCCCCTTTCTGCATTTACTGTAGCAGAAAATGCAACCAAGAAGCGCGTTAGAAGTTTCTTATGCAATTTTAATGCATTTAAGGTTATCTTGAAGCCACAAAACACGCAGGCATGCAATACAACAACATACCTTCATGCTCTCTTATAGATGATCTCATAGTTGCCAACTTTGCCTCGTTGGCTGCAGGGAGATCATGGGGGAGGTGGGCGTGCCGGGGCAGGGCTTGATAAATTGCATCATTTTGGCCCCGCCCCCTGAACGATTGTCACAATTTCGGCCAATTACAGAAGGGGAGCAGCTAAGATGACACAATATTGGCGTCATTAAGCCCAGCCCCCTGCCACTTATCTATTGCAGGGGCGAGAACCGGGAGGTTGCCGGACATTCCGGGAGAGTAGGCAAATATGCCTATAAAGAAAAGTAGCCAATGAATCTCTAGAGACTGAAGTGTCTTTTACATTTCTGTCTCCATTACTGAAGTCATGTTGTCTTACCTGTCAGTCTTTGATTAAATATTGGTCTCCATGAAAATGGCCACCTCCATAGGCATCAATACATGGACATAGGACACAATTTCTGAACTGTGTCATCATGCCACAGATGGCGAAGCCAACCACATCTTGTACTGGCTCAGCATCAGGGAGAATGCCAGACTCCTCAGGGAGTGAGGGAGAGCACCCCTATTTCAGGGAGTCTCCCTGACATTCAGGGAGAGTTGGCAACTATGGACGATCTGCGTGAGCTTTGCGGGTTCATGGATGGAAATAGACAATGATGGAAAGAATAAAACCTCTGCAAGTTCAGCTTACTACAAATTAAGAACCACCTCTTTGTTAATTTAAACTCTTCCATTTTCTCCTAAAATAAATGCTTAGTTTAGCCTCATTGAGATCACATTACATTGATTACATTGCACTGAAACACAGAGTGACTTTCCCACACTCTGACCAATCAGTGGTGCAGCTCCTGTGCGGAGCAGTAGTTTAGTTGTTTAGTAGTTTATTCTGGGGCTTTAACCATCTGTATTTCAAGCCTAGTTGAAAGAAGAGGACCCGTAATGGATTTAGGTAAGGTATTAAAGAGGGTATGTGCCGGGAAGAGTTTATATAAATAAAGGACTTTGTCATGGTGTGGGCACCTTTATTTAAGTGTTTTGTTTTACAGGTGCCGTACAGGTTCCAAGAGACTGTGGATGCTGTAGTTCTGCAATCGTCGTGTAGTTCTACAATCGGGTAGAACTATAGCAACCAATCAGATTCTAGTTATCATTTTGTAGAACATACTAAATAAATGATAACTAGAATCTGATTGGTTGCTATAGGCAACATCTCCACTTTTTCAAACCCGCAGTTTAGTAAACATACCCCTAGGTCTGGTTGACATTATGACAGGGAGGTATATCAGGGGTGTAGTTCTTCTTACAGCCCCAGACGAAAACCAGGGACTGTAAAATGAGGATTGCTGCGACCAGGAGGACCAATCAGATCATGGCCATTGCTGCTTCTGATTGGTTCCTGACACCCCCTTCTGCATCTAATTTTACGTTATATACAAAAATCCATCTTGTGAAGTTTGAAGAACATTTTGCATTTGAAATGAAGCAATTTACGCTTAGAAATAATACTTGTCCTGGCTGCCCTTTCCAAATGATTTTATTCACTTGTACACATTTCACTAGTTTGAAGAAGCGTGCCTTGTATAAGAAATATGTTAGTTTACTCCCAAATGTGCGTGTTCCCAATGAAGTCATTTTGGTACATATCTTCACTATGTTTACCTGTTTTGCTAATTACCTGACATATATCAAGCTAGATGCAAGCCTGGATTTTATTCTGGTCTCCAAAAAAGCCCAATTAACTGCTATGAGCATATAGTATTTCAACATTCCAGAAAGTGAATTCTTTCCTGAGTGTTCTATCCATTTCCTATATTTCGTTTGACCCTGTACACAATGCTGATGATGGAAAGGTCTCCAGAGGCCAATCTAGATCTCTACCACGATTTTTCTTGAGGGACACTTGACACGTCTGATCATCAGCTGTAAACAGGGATATTTACGTAAGCTCTTAACATTCTTAATTTATAGATAGTGTTAAACCTGAGGGTGACGCAAACAATTTGCATAAATCGATGTCCTCTGCAGCTTTATCGACAGACAGACCCCAGATGTTTATAGGATGATTTGGAGTTTCATAGACTGTAGTATAATGCAAATTTGAATGGTCACATAAATATTTAGCAGTTTGTTGTTTATGACTATATTCTGAGGGCCTGGTTTATCAAGGTTTGTTTAAAAACGCACGTAAGTCGGCTCTGCTTATTCCCAAATTCTCCTGTTAATACTATAAGCATTAATATTAAAACTGTTAATAAACAAATTGCATTTTTTTCCCCACGAAAATAAATTTATTAGGATGATCTTAATGATCATTTTTACAGTTGCTTCCGATTGCAAAACACATGTTATAACATATATAGGAGACTGTCATCACTACTGATCAGGACTTAGACTAGACCTGTAGCTGGAGCAAGAGATACGACAGAAAAACAAGTAACTTTGAGATGCCCAAAGCTGGATTCGGACACTGCTGTGTGCGCTCGAGTTTGTCACGCCCCTTACTGTACATTGACTACGGGCGAACGCCCCTTCCATAGTCTGTTCCTTTCCAGAAATCTTAGGCTGTAATAAGCGTCCTTTGCATACTTAGATGCAGTGATCATTGCTTCATTCACTGCCGTATGTCCTGGTTTTGGGCATACACAGAGGTTTTTTGCATACGATACACACAATGTTGGCAGATATGTGCCTTGATGGATCAGGCCCTGAATGTTTCTGGGTCCTCATTACAGATCTCCGACAACCCTCTATGTTACAACATTCTCTTGTTTAAATTGACCATTTGTTAAGGGCAGAGTAGCGTGAGATCCTCAACTGCTAGAACCACTTTGCAAGATGTTCACCTTTAGCAGCCCCCTTTCCAAGGAACTAGTTATGGTCCATAGTACTCGGTTGAACTCAGGATTTAGGCTCGGGTAGTAGCAGTTGGTGATCTGTGGAGAGGGCAAAATACAGTAGAAGGTAATAAGCAACCAGGATATATTAGCAGAACTCTTAGCCAGACAGGCAAGGGTTAATGTGGAGTAGTCTGGCATTTGTCTGATGGAGTTGACAGCTTATAGCAAAAGGGAGTGAGCAACCAGTAATTCTTTTGCAGAACTCAGAGTCAGACAGGCAGGGATCAAGAGTAAAAAAAGACAGTGGAATCCTTTAAACAAGCCTGGGGTCAGGGCAGGTAGAGATATGAGAGCAAATCACTTTAACAAAGCTAAGAGTCAGGAGCGGAGAGGACAGTAATTCCAATTAGCAATCCAGGTCAAACACTGATAGCAGAATAGGTCAGGATACAAGGCACACTAGGTCAAGCAGGAACTATCACCAGCATTGGTATGCTGCCAGGAAGAGGTTTATAAAGACATCAGCACCAATCAGAACTGCAGGATGATTAACTGCATGAGTGTGGCAGGTGACTGCACACCTGAAGCTGCCAGACTGAGAGCTGAATGAAGCTTGTAACTATTTGCCAAGGAACCGGCTAAATCAGTGAACTGCAGGAATGATCCTACATATGGTAGCAGCAGTAATTGCACATATGATGGATCAAACAAACAGCAGAGCTCCTTAACACCATTTACAAGATAATAATAAATTTATTTTGGTGACCAGGGAAATTCAGTGCAGAAGAAACAACATGCACTCTTCATGTTTGTTGTATTCTATGCAATGATAATCTGGATGATAGAGTACCATCATCAGTCGGCTGGCCAGAGAAATGGGGGTGGGGTCTGCATTGTACACTAGCCATCAGGATTGGAGTATGCTTTGTATACTAGTCACCAGGAATGACAGTTTTGCTTTGCACATAAGAAATGATCGTCTGTTTTGTTAGCCAGGCACCAAGATTGGGATCTGTACGGTATACTAGTCACCAGGATTGTTATCTGCTTTATATACTACCCACCATGATACAGAACTACTTTATTAGTAGCTACCAAGTTTATTATCTGCGTTGTACACTAGCCACCAAGACTAAGCTGTGTATACAAGCCATCAGATTGGGCTCTTTATTGCAAACTTGCCATAAAACAGAGGTCTATTTTGTACACTAGCCACCATAAAATCACCATTTACATCTCTTGATGAATCAGGCCCTTTGTATAGCTGAAATGTAACTATTCTGGTGCACTATGCAGATATATAACATACTTTGGTCAGATTTATGTCATTATGACATCTTGGGGTAAATGTATCAAGCTGAGAGTTTTCCGGCGGGATTGAAAAATCAATCAGATTCTAGCTATCATTTATTTAGTACATTCTACAAAATGATAGCTAGAATCTGATTGGTTGCTATAGGCAGCATCTCCACTTTTCAAACCCGCCAGAAAACTCTCAGCTTGATACATTTACCCCCATGAGTCACCAGTCACTGGCAGTGTGTCTGCTCTTAAAATATGCATTGCAAAGGAACATCTTGTGCAGGCTACACCAATATTTAGTCATGATTGCAGGCGGTTCTGTTTAGATTGAGATTTCTCTGCACATCAACAGACCTTTGCACAAGTGCCCTTATAGGTGGATCATGTCGCCACTAATTTAGGGCATTCACCTTTCTGGTAAAGTCGATGCTATTGCATATATATATATATATATATATATATACAAGTTAACCCGTGCATGATACTCATGCATTCTAGTCAAATCAAGCTACTTAAGGTGTTAAAAAGGTTCTTGTCATGCATTTGGGCCATAGCCCAGGCCTCAACCACCAACCACTCTCCACTGTCACCCCCGGCAACCACCAACCACTCCCAACTGTCACTTCTCCTTCAAGAAATATATATATATATTTTTTAAATCTTTATAAACACTTTTAACAATTAACAAATTAAATTAACAAATTAAAAACATCTTAGTATACTAAATTTCAGCCCTTTCTGAATTTTTTTTTCCACACACACTAAGAATTTTGTAGGTCAGTGTATAACTCCGCCCAGCAGGTGGCGCTGCAGCTTGGTTTTATTTTTTCCACACACACACAGACAGACTAACACACGCCACTAGAAATTTATATATTAGATAGATGAGACATGTACTGCAAGATTTATGGCAAAAGCTGTCTCAGACTTAGGAGGCCATAATCAATAAATATTGCAATGGATGACACTGAACTTCACTGCGATAGAACTCCAGTGAGTCAAAGAATGAGGAAAGTACTCTCATACAGACGTCATCACGTGTCACAGCACTGAGGTCATGAGTTTGATTCCCAACCATAGTCTCATCTGTGTGGAGTTTGTATGTTCTCCCCAAGTTTGCGTGGGTTTCCTCTGGGTGCTCGCCCCACACTCCAAAAACGTACTAGTAGGTCAATTGGCTACTATCAAAACTGACCTTAGTCTCTGTGGGCCTGATTCATTAGGGATTGTATCTGCTGATTTTGAGCGTATAGTACGCAGAATTACTCTGCGCATGCCCAAGACAGATGGATACGGACGAGTACGCAAGCAATGTCTGTGCGATAGTGAGCGCAAGGACACTTACTACAGCCTACGACTTTGGGGAGGGAACTGGGCGGGGAAGGGGCATTTTGCCAACCTCAATGTAAAAATGGGGTGTGCCAATCTCGAGCACCACAGCCGCGGCCCTATCAAGCCGTGCGCCAGTGATTGTTACTTGATTTTCTGCAATATATCTGGCACCAGCTCCGGGGTTAGTGTAAATCCCAAGCAGTAACGATAACACGATTTTGCAATCAGGAGCAAATATAAAATGTATTTGTATTTTCAGTAGAAAACGTTCTAATAAATGTAATTCATGGGGCAGGGGGGGATTAATGTTTTATCATTAATGCCCTTATTATTACCAGGTGACATTAATTCTATATTTTTTAAAATTTCCTGTGTGTTCTTTTGAGAATTTATAATCAACATAGGTATTGGACGTACCCTGCAGCCTCTTGTGCAGTGTATGTATTTTGAGATTCGTTCCTTGATAAGTTTAGGAGTCCGGAACCCATGGACATGTGCGTAGAATATGGAGAGCGCGTTGCGCTCAGAGTGTGTGCCTTAATGAATCAGGCCCTGTGTGTATATTAGGGAATTTAGACTGTAAGCTCCAATGGGGCAGGGACTGATGTGAGTGACAAATCTTCTCTGTTCAGCGCTACGGAATTAACGGCGCTATATAAATAAATTATGATGATGAGAGAGGTCATATAAAATGAGGTGGGGGAACATTCATATTTTACTATGGCCCAAAACATAGAACAAACCTCCACCAATACACATCTTTGGTATCATTGTGAATGTGTTAGAAGTTTAATAATTGGAAATAGCTAATCTCAAAGAACGCTCAAACATGCATCCTAATACAATGGCCACTAGTTAAACAGATACTCATTTGTACCAAAGTACAGTCCATTCTGTCCTAAAAGAAACAAAAACAATATAACATTTGCTTGGGGACTGTACAAAAAAAAGGAGTTATTATCGGTGAAAGCCAAAAGGGCAAATATGCAAAAATGATGTGTTCCCTTGAGGCGCAAATTTGTCACGGAGCCCTGGCAGTGGAAGGCTTAGAAGGATATAAGAGACACAGAAGGAGTGCAGGCGTTAATACACTAGGAGCACCCCAGAGACACAACAAGCATCATATAGATACACGACTGATGAACAGAATGTAATTTAAGCTAAATACATAGCAGGAAAGGTTGCAGAGCAAAGTTTCAACGGTATTATATTAAATGTCAGGGAGATCTACTGCAGACAAGACACAAGTGAAACTGCAGCAGCTGATGGCATTTTAAGTGTACGGTAGAGGGATTAAAGCTGGTTCCCTGATCCATTGGCAGAAGTCTCTTCTACTCCCTGGAACTTGTATCAAGGGGAGGAGATCACTACTGTATATAAACACCCAAAATATGCTAAGCTGACAGCACTGCGAAGAGTGACAGGGAGGATTTGGGAAATGTAAGGGTTAAAGAGAGAGCTGTACAGCAGGAGATGATGCAAAAAACCCAAAAACATATAAAAAAATATGTAATCTATGAAGGGCATAAATTTTCCATAAACTACAGCATCCATTAAGTTATTACCTCTAATCACTCTAGTGCAAGTTATACTGGTCAAGAAAGCTGTGATAAATCTGTAATATGGACCATATTTCTGTGTTTATGGACCCAAAACAAAATCAATTGCATCATTTTCAGGCATTGCCATCAAAACAGTTGATGGATGAACTATGCCAGGCTGTGTGTGACAGCATAGCCCACATGTTACTAAGCCATACAGGTGGATCTGACCAAACTGACCATTCATCTACGTGGCCAAAGTGGAAGTAAATCCTAGAGCTTGAGTGCCAGGATCGGATCTTGTGTGGCCAAGGTTTGATTGACGTCTAGTTGGATGTTATATCTTACTGCACATTTGTACTCATCTTGCAAAACAAATCCATCGCTTTTCAGAAATGTGAAACCATCCAAATAATTAATTAACGGCCAAGATAGATATCACCCTTCTCTGTGCTCCAAACAATCAGGTGCCCATCATTCTACTGGGGCAGTTAAGAAGTAGGAAGTGTCCATATCTGTAGTAAAGCAACAATGTCATCTGTAGGTCATACCTCTCGGAAAAGGGCTGGAAGGGAACCCCGTGACATCACCTCCACAATAGCAGTCACTGCCAGTGACAGACAGAGGGATATCACTAGTAGAGAAAAATACAAGTACTTAAAGTCAATGGGAGCTTCATGTCTTTTAAAATAATTTTGTCGTACTCATTTTCAAAGCTGGCTGAGACCTTCATTGTGTCCATAGCTACCTTCTAAGAGGCAGAAATATATCACAATTCCCACCAATAAAGAGCGCTAATGATACCCAGAGTTCCACAGAGAAGGAGAGAGGTTACAATGTTTTGGCTTAAGCATCTTCATCACAAGAGCTGGTTTCTAAGAGAGAATACTGCATCTATAATTTACTAAGGAGAGTGCACTACTGCCCTCAACACAACAGGATGCTTCTAATTTAATCTGAAATCTGGTTTTGCTTTCTAAATAAGCAAAGCCAGAGGAACTATGGCATTTCTCCTAATGTTTATAAAGAAGTCCTCGATTTTATAACGTGTGATGAAAGGTGATGCCCAGGCCAGGCAAGAGAGGTCAAGCACACCTGGGACCTCCTTTGCACAAGACATAATTCCTCCATGGTCTTTCAACAGTAGGACTAAAGAACAATGTCCACCAGAATTAAACAAGCCTGTGCAAGCATGGAAGTAGCCCACCAACCTTTGCATTCATTTTCTTATTTTCCCCAGGTCTCAATCGAAGTCACATCTGAGTCAACCCAGTGGAGGGATCGATCTCTTTGCCACATCCTTGTCTGGTCCTGCCCTTGTACAAATGGATTATCCAAAAGCCAAGTTGTGGGAAATATCATGTCCACTGAGGGCTCAGCAGGTTTTTCAAGGATTCATCTGGATGATTCATGTGAGAAGAATTGTGGACAGCTGCACAACAAGTGATGGGGCTGCCATGTCCTTCCTATTTGATCCAGGAAGCTGGAGTTGGCCCACCAACAGCGTAGAGACTCTAGGGCCTTGTGGGTGTATATGAACAACATGAAGTGTGTAAAGGAATAACAGTTTTAGTTAGGCCAGGCCACCACTCAGTACTCAATTGTGAGAACCCACATAGGGCCTTGCTGTATGATCACATACTGGCACTTCTATACCTGCTGTCCTTTCAATGTCTATATGTTTTTAAGAAATAAAAAATGGATATCATAACAAATAAAAATTTGTAAACAGGCAAGTGATTCCAAACCTGCCAACATCCAAGTTGCAGTGGGGTACTTTAGTCCTACGCTTATAATCCCAACAATGAGTATATATAAAAAAAAAGAGCGACATGCTTGAAATGAAGACTTACATTACAACAGACAGATGACATTTCCGAAGACACTCACATGCAGAGAAATATAAATTGCGAACATACAGCATGGGGGCAGTTGAGTTTGACGTCAGAAAACAGAGCGACATTGAAATTTTTTAATTTGAAACGGCAATGGCAGGACCCCGGCAGCTAGGCAATTTAATCAAAGTATTAGGGTACAGCGCCAGGTCCTGCCATTGCCGCTTTAAATTCAGAAATATCAATGTCGCTCTGTTTTCTGATGTCAAACTCAACTTCCGCCATGCTGTATGCTCGCAATTTCTACTACTCTGCATGTGAGTGTCTTTGGAAACATCATCTGTCTATTTTAATGTAAGTCTTCATTTCAAGCATGTCGCTCTTATAGTCAACACATTTTTTTTTTATATATATACTCTTAAGGATTATAAGCGTAGAACTAACGAGTACCACTGCCAAGTTGGGCATGGAACGGTGTACATGTGACTACGTTTTCCTGCTGAAGGTAAGGATTAGTCCAGATTTTTATTTCAATATGACCAAGTCATAGCAGCTTGTACTGTGCAATAGTTCCCAGAGCTGTATCTAGACATTTAGTGCTCTGGGCAACACAGAACACTGCCACCCCACCCATGGGGACACACTGCTACAGGGGATGTGTCTAGCACTTCACAAGCACAATGCTGTCCTCCAGCCCTGTGCTGCTTGGCTGGATCCTCTGTTGGATAGTTACTATCTCTTAGTGGTTAGCACTTCTGCCTCACAGCACTGTGGTCATGAGTTCAATTCCCGACCATGGCCTGTTTGAGGAGTTTGTATGTTCTCCCCGTGTTTGCATGGGTTTCCTCCGGGTGCTCTGGTTTCCTCCCACACGCCAAAAAACATATTGGTAGGTTAATTGGCTGCTAACAAATTGACCCTAGTGTGTGTGTGTGTGTGTTAGGGAATTTAGACTGTAAGCTCCAATGGGGCAGGGACTGATGTGAGTGAGTTCTCTGTACAGCGCTGCAGAATTAGTGGCGCTATATTGATAAATGGCAATAATAATAATACTATTCACCCCCTGGAAAGCTGAGCAGCGAGTGAACACTTCATAATTAGGACTCCTTCCCCCCTAACCAGCCTGACATTAAATTAATAGTGTTTACATTTAATAAATAAGCCTCCTTACCCAGAAACAGCCCTGACAAAGAGCTATTTCCCTCACCAGCCCCAAAATCTAAATAATGGCTTACTAATGTCCATCACATGCAATGGAGATTATTATTACTAAGAAACACATCACCGTCTTTTGAATATAATAATGTTTTATTTTTTCATTATAAGTGTTTTTATTATATTAAATGGCAGTATATATTTATGTACTCCAAAGAAGCCATCCTCTTCTCTCAACCCCAAGCCTCCAGAATTTCCCTCCGTTCTCTCCAGGTCGAACCCCCAATTCTCTCCAGCCCTCCTTCCTGCTCCCTCCAGCCATCTTTCCCCCTTTTCTCTCCAACCCCCCCCTCCCCCGCAGTACTTTATTCTATCAAAGAAATATTAAAATAGAGTAAAACCACATTTATAATCACATGCTTAGTAGAATCTATAAAGCTAAAACAGAGTCTAGATCTTTTTCCACATCTGTGGGGTCAATATCCACCAACATTGATTTTCAGTTGTGGAAGTCCCCAGGGGGGATTAATGGCAACACAGTTTCGATAGCTCTCAGTCTTCAGAAAGCAAAGCTTAGCGAATATAGGCATGATATGCTTCCATTCGGTTACTATTCAGCAGCCACGGCCTGATTACAACAGGGAGCTTCAGTAAGCTTACGAAGGTGAGGAATTAGCTTACGGAGGTGAGGTATTGTCTGCAGCCGCAGGCATTAGAAAAAGACACAGGTGCTCACTGCTGATAGGTCAAGTACAGCACACGTAGATAAATTGCATAGTTAAGAGGTAGGTGCCACGGCCTTGCATACAGTAGACATTACAGACCCTGACATGAGTATCCTGCAGTTCCCTCATCCTATCTGGCCGGATCATAGTATAAGAACACATTTTAAGAGATAAAGCTAGGTAACTGATTGATAGGTAGGGGGATAGCACAATCTTGTACATAAAACCAAAACCATGTCATAAAAAGCAAAATAATTGAAATAGGATATAGCAGAAATCATGCTACATTTCTGCATTAGGTTTACCAATGGAGGGACAGTAAACAGAAACTTTGCCAGATGAGCAGTTTTCTCAGTCATCTGCCGCAATGGGTATAGGGAGCGATATCAGGAGCTTGAACTAACAAGGTCACCAAAGCTACAAAAGAGAATGCAAGGAAACAATACATCACTCATATTCAGAAACCAACTATTGGGTGAAGAATTGGCAATGTGCAGATCAGTGTCCTTTGTTCAAAAAAAAAGTGTGAATCACAACGTGGGTAACAAAGGTGACGTGAGACTGAAGGTCCCAGCGATCCATTCTTTTATATCTGTATAACAGTTCGTCACCATGTCCTTCACATTTGCTGTTCGGAGTATTGTGTAGAGATCATGAAACAAAGGCTACACCTGGACGTATTCTTTCAGAAAGCATTTTGCTGGTAACATTGTAGACATGAATTGTGGTAGACAGGAAACGGAATTTGCTCAATCTATCTAGAAGTAACAGCATTATCTAAAACAAATATCCCTTAGTACACTGCTGTCAACCAGTAAAAAAGCTGCCTTCTATTTGTAAATAAAATGCAAGAGAATCCAGTGACTGTGTATCTTATTAGAAATAACTTAAATCCTGCTGACTCCCTAACAGACATCTACACGGGCAAAAGAAAAAAAAAAACCAACGCAGCGAAAATACTAAAAAAACATGTGGATTACTGAACTATCAATTTAGCACGGAGCACTGGCCACAAAAGGGTTACAAAAAATGTGTTAGGAGAATCTTTATGCAGAGAATCTTTTATTAGGATTATTATTGTGTTTTATTTAGAAAGCACTGACATATTACTCTGCACTGTACATTAAGGGGACCATGACACAAATAGAAAAATCATACAGGGCCAGATTCATTAAGGAATGGAAGCATTCTGCGTGTGTTCGCGCTGTGTATGCGGGAAAACAAGACTTACGACAAAGAACGCAAGTACACATATGGCTGCTCAGATTGTGTGTGTTTGGTTTTAAATCCAATTTACATTCACTTTGTGTTTCTTAATGAATCAGACCAACAATGACATGAAGCAAAAGGTAAATTTAGAGCTGCCAAAATGAGCTTACAATCTAAGAGATATGAGCAACACTTGATACGTAAAGCAAGGTAATAGCAATTATAGTTGTTGGTGAGGAAAGTGCATGTGGCTATTATAAGACAGGAGTATTATCAGCCACCAATACTTGCATTTCTACCAGTGGGGGTTGGGTACTCTTACCCGATGTCCGAAACACCGACAACACTTACCCTGCAACTTCAGGGAGACACTGTCATTCCCGACTCACTTACAATTCCTAATGTTTGTAAAATTAACGTGATTAAAGTATTAAAGTATTGCGATCACTGAAGATCCCGGCAAGAGTAAATGACATCACTCTGCGCCGCGACTCCCGTATTGCTGTTGTCAAGGGGGTAATGGAAGCAGGCGGCAGCTGTACAATGTACTATTAAAGTAATTTTATCGTTTTAAAATAAGCATTGCCCAATCAATTGAATGTGTGTCCAAAGCACAAAGTGATTTATTTTTAACAGATGTAAATAGTCAACAATTCAATACATTATTATTTCATCATAAAGTACAGTACAGCACAGCCAATACCAAAAGATAAGTACATACCAAATGCAATCGCTTGCGCACGCTGCGCAATCACCGGACCCGATGGACAATATTCTGTATAGAATATTGTGTCAGAGTTGACTGAGGCCCCAGTGAGATGCAGCTAATATATATACAGTCAGTGTTTCATTGTGAACAATAGAGATGACGTAGATTGTTTCTATAGGTCCAGACGTTGGGTGGGTCCAGGCCAGACAGGTAATAGGTTGATTCAATCTAAGGAATCCAAAGGTGGGGGTCTTCTCTCCAGGGGGTCTGCTCCTTTTCATTGCCAGTATCATACAAAGGTTTTACTCTCTAATATCAATAACTAAAGTATGCAATGTGCGATCTCTTCGCCGACTGCACCGGACAGCTGCTGATGATTAGGGCTTCAATATGATATCAGGCATGACACCTTTCCTATTACCTAAACCTTTAATAACACTACAATGTACATATAATCAACATATATATATATATATATATATATATATAGACTAATAATAAACCGAATACTATCTGCTCCTGAATTACAGTGTAACAGAACCAATATGAAATGATATAAATAACTAACTGTTGTAATGCGAGTGTGTGCGTGCGTATTTTACCATGCGAACGCACCACGTCACGTAACACGTGGCGTACGCTTCGCAATACGCACGGCAAACCAATATTAAACCAATATACTTTCGTTCATCCAATTATACGACTTTGACAGTCCACCCTTTGATAGTACAATAAACTATCACCTTAAAGATGTTATAAGCAGGATCTCAGTACCACGTTTCATTGTTATGCAATACAAATCCCCCTTGGTGTATGTCCATGCTGTTTGTAGATCTAAACAAGTTATCATAAGAGAGAGTCTTAATCCTCTAAACGACTTCTTCTTTTACTATAAACCGTACACTTCTGGAGCTTGGAGATAACTTTTTATATGCCCTTCAAGGGTGCAATAAAACACTTAATACATTATTTGGAAAGGTACATGGTACAGTAGAACGTGTATCAGCTATACAGAATTCTCTACTACAGTTCTTCAAGTTTAACAGGTTCTTCTGTCCAACGCATGTCTTTAAGCTCAGAATACATTTAAACACTTCATGTTCATCAATAGCATCATCCTATGTCTATCAATAATGTCATATGCAATCTCTTTCAGCTTGCGTTAATATACACACATCTCATAATGTCACCAGTTCTTGTCATCAACACTTGTGGGCGGGCTATTGTCTGTTCGTTCTTCCCAGTCTCTCAATACTCAGATTTAACAGTAATCGGCTTGTAAAGCATTGGGAGACTTCAGACTAAGGGACCTAGGTGTCCTACTTTTTCCCCTAGTGACCTCCCACCCATAGTTCGGGTACCTCAAGAATATTTAGTGGAAAGAGAACTAATCCTACTTGATATAATCACTGAGGCACGCGTGAGCACGCCCAGCACTTTGTTTGGTCTAAAACCTTACCCTCCCAAGAATGATTATCATTCTCAAGGATGCCTGCTCAAGTCCGAATATTACTGGACTGGCATCGCTGGGTGTGTCTCTTTTTTTTTTCTATGGGGTCGCCGTACTTACGGACGTAATGCTACTCAGACAATAGCCCCTCGCACTTTCTCCAAGCTCCAAGGTTTCCAAATTTTCCTTTACCCCTGAATTGAATAGAGTAATTGGCCGGACTGATTATGCTACTAACTTCTTCCTCCCCAATACCTCCTTATCATTACCTGAACCAGTCTCTGTCACCTGCTAATAATCAAAAGAATTAACCGCCCTGAGAAGAAAATGAAATGAGAGAACACAAAACAGGAAAAACTACAACTTTATGCTGGACAACAGTCTTAGCCTTTGGCTCAGGTGCTACTAACTGCATTCGAGGCCTTCCAGTACAGACTCATGAGTGCCCTTGGACCCTTCTCTGAGTGTTGGCCCCTCTGCAGTGGGTGGTATGGGCACCAGTGTGTCTCTGCTACCCTTAAAGCCGTGAGGCTGGTAGCCTACACCTGGTACCTGTCTGGCAAATAACCTAAGCTTAAGAAATTTCTGCTCCACAACTTACTCTCCCGATCCAACATCCTGACAGTTAGTGTGACCTTTCAGGAAACAGTGTTTTGGACGTTCTTGGTTACTGTCTCGCTATTTTACTTCTCTCAAGGTCTAACCTAGCCTCCCAGTTACAATCTCATCTCACGAGGGGTCAAGAACATTTCAAAAACTGACAGGTTAGGAGTCTGCCCAGGGGTGATCTCTTGGTAGCGGGAAAGGACTAGTGGCACTTCAATCAAGTTCCAACTCTTATTCTATTCAATTCATTCTACCGAGTACCACTACTTTATGTTCACACTGGTTTATGGCTAATTGAAAGTATGTGATTTGTTACCACTACTCATACATTATACATCTATTATCAATAACATGAATACCCCTATCATCTATTATAACTCTAGGACTATCACATTAAATAACAAAAGCTTTGAGTATGAAACAGTAATACATTAGACACATTTCAATACACCTCTACCTAGACATATTTCATTGGTACACCAGTGTATACTTGAGGATCCTGCATGGTGGTAATTGGATGATGTGTATTTGTTTTACCTGGAGGAAAACCCATCAGCAGGAGGGATATGGGATGGCTCTATTAGTCTACCTTGTCCATCTCTCCAGAGTCCACCAGACTCCTCACCACATCTCTTCACCTTCCAGACAGTTTATCCCTCAGGTAACACAAATCTTCCTATATTAACCAATATGTGCATGCGTGCATGTGTGTGTGTGTTCACCTTTTTAAAACTAAAACAATACAACGAAAAACAAACAAAACATAGATTTGTTAGCTGTCACATAAAACCCTGTTGTCTATTTGACAGTTATGTTCTCCCTGGTGTGACAGCCCTGTATGGTTGTGCGTGTAAGTGTGGACCTTACTAGCAGCTACTTCAGTTGGTAACTGTGTCACTGTATAAAGTCCTCTATGTAGTGTCCTAATCATGTGCTGGTATTGCTATAAAACGATTTCTCAGTCACCTCAACATCGCCCTCTAGACTAGAAAAATGCTAAAGACCAATGTATATCAATCGATTTTCCCTCTGCCAACTCACATGTCATTCTCAGTACCTCATATTCAGCTACTTGACTAAGTGGGAAAGGCAAAGAGGTCTCTTTCTATAACACTTTCTTCAAATATAACAGTATCCAGTACATGCCTGTCTAACAGTGAAAATTATAAAACATGAAAATTATACATTTTCTAGGGTTTCACATTATATCGTATCTTGTGGTAAAAATCCTACTCCAATGTTCTACACAGAGATGCATATCTGTATGCCTCACCTCTAGCATTCTTCTGTCCTCCTGTCCTGCCCACCCTTTGTGCATCCATATAAAGGCACATTTTTGTACAGGAGGCACGAGCCAAAACAAAAAAACAAAACAAAACAGATATGCAATCTATAACACATGAATCGTATTTCCACAACAGAACCTTTCTGCTTAAAAATCAGCAGTTTCTATACACATGAAAACAAAACCCCTTACTGTTTCTGTAACTCATATCAATCTAGTGTGTGTATCTCTGAATTTGTCTTATGTAAAAACATAAAATATGTTTTAGCCCCATTGTTGAGACTGTCTGATTTTATCTCTACCAGAGCAGAGAGAGAGAGAGAGAGAGTGAGAGAGAGAGAGAGCGAAGTAGAGAGAGAGAGAGTTAGAGAGAGCGAGGGGGGGAGAGAGAGAGAGAGAGAAAGAGGGAGAGAGAGAGAGAGAGAGAGCGAAGTAGAGAGAGAGAGAGAGAGAGGGAGGGAGAGAGAGAGAGAGAGAGAGAGAGAGAGAGAGAGAGAGAGAGAGAGAGGGGGAGAGAGAGAGAGTGGGAGCGGGAGAGAGAGAGAGAGAGAGATGGAGAGAGAGAGAGAGGGGGAGAGAGAGAGAGAGTGGGAGCGGGAGAGAGAGAGAGAGAGAGATGGAGAGAGAGGGAGAGAGAGAGGGAGAGAGAGAGAGAGACTAGCGTTTGTGTAAAGAATGAGAAATAGGAAAGCAATGAATGATGGGAATACAAAGGTTTGAATACAAACATACATGTAGAAAGGGAGATTTTTTTTACAACAAAATGACAGCTGGATTGGACTCTGACTCTATGGGGAAATGGCTGTATTCATTCCACTGTTCCCCTTAGCTATTTGCTAACTATGACCCCTCCCCATACTTGACTAGGGGTTCTTAACAGTGCAATCCAGTGTCGTCCGTCATTTGTTCATTAAGAACTCGGTATCTCATTGACTACATACCTTTTCAACGGACTTTTCTAACTTATAATAGAGAAATGTGAAAATGTACTCTTAGTGACTCATATTTTCTCTGAGATACATAAAACGATATTTTGGAGCAAAGTATGTACATACTTCATTGTTGGATAATGATTCTCAGCCAAACAAATTATCATGAGTCACTGCAGCCTAAAACAAAAGAGTGTTCCAATTGTCTATTGTTAATTAGTCTTTCAAGAGTAATTCTTCTATTTCTCTATCTCACCCCTTTTAAACACTTGTCTATACTTCTTTTGTGTCCCTTTTATCTGTGAAAAGAAAAACAAGATAGTTATCTTAAAACAGCAAACAAAACAAACATTTCTAGTCTTTGCCGTCGGCTAGCGATTTAGGAAAACAAACATGTGACAACATAAAACGAACAAACAAAATCAACAAAGATTACTTTTAAAAAAATAAGTTTCTTTCTACATTTTGCACCTTAATGCTCACCACAGATTAACTCTAGAGTCGGCTATATTTCTCCCCCAGAATATTAGTTGTTACAGAGTGTGCAATCAATTAAAGGGGAACCTCTAAGAGAAGTGTACGCCTCCTTTGTGGATGTCTATATGATTTCCAACCCAGGTATTCATTCTTCTCTCTACACAGTTCCTACTCATGTGTCCCTTCTTATGGCAGTAGAAGCACGTCCCTGTCATGTCTTCACAATGTTTTGCTAGGTGTCCTATTTTATTGCCTTGAAAACACTTCCTCAACTCGTGTTGTTTCTCTTCCTTTTTACAATCTTTCCTAATGTGTCCTTCTTCTCTGCACTTGTAACATCTCACTATTCTGGGTTTCCTGTTATGTGGATTGTATTCTGGTGGTCGTGTGTGCAGTCCCTCTAGTGCTGGGATACTTATCATCATTACCCTATCACTTAGTGTCTCTTTCTGTTTGTTTATACTTTTATCATGTTCTATAGCTGACACCCTGAGAGCACTTACAGTGGTTCCTTTCCAGTATGGTAATGAAGTTTGCACCCTTCTTTTCAAGTTTTCCCTGAGGCCATCCATTAGAACTTTAACAGCAACCTCTCTGTAATATGGATTATCTTTTATGTCTGGTACCCCCGTATATTTGCCCATTGCTATCAAAGCTCTGCAAAAATAGTCTGCTGCATTTTCACTATCTTTTTGCTGGATACTAAAAATTTTACTCCAGTCCACTATCACTGGGAAATATGTGGCCAACTGTGTGATTATATGTCTAATATTGTCCTGATTATCATCCTCGGTTAAGGATTCATCCTCCTCCAACATACAATCCTTAATGAACTTTTGTATGTCAGTATTGAGAGGAAGACAGGTCTTCAATAATACTCGCCAATCGTTATTAGTTGGCTCATACACATTACCATAATATCTAATAAACTGCTGACATTTGGTCAAATCTTTCCTAGGATCAGGGAAATCAGACAAAATTGAAAATGTTTCAGACCTAGTGCATGGATCATGCTTTGCTACATGTTTTAAGGGAACATCACTATTCCTGTCTGCTTTCCCATTGGGAACTGCTGCTGTGCAGACAGGATGTAAGTCTACCAAATCACTGAAACTAGTTGCTGAAATTGCTGCTGCAGTAAAATGGATGTCTCCCCCTGTGTTAACCTTTTCATTACTCTCACCACTTTCAGCAGCTGCCCCTGCTGGTGGGACCGTTCCTCTTCTTTGTCCTGAAACATTACTTTTAACGTTACTTAAAACAACATACAAGTTACTAGTTACAGTTTTTACATTTTTGGTATTGGCTGTATTGCCCGCCCCGACCGAATTTATCGGGGGCGTGTTTGCGCTCAGTTCGCCACGCTTTGCAACGCACACTTCCGGAATGCTTGTTTCCGGTACGCTTACTTCCGCTGAACACGTGTTTTTCCTTACACTCACTTCCGCTGTGCGTTCGCTGCTCTGCCACGTGTTACCTTCCATTTGCCACGATTTTAAACAATGATTATGTGCATTTCTCACTTTCGTTGACTTAATCAACCGTACTTTATCTTTTACGGTATTTAGCACCTCTGCATTAAAACTCCCTGTTGTTGGGAAAGGCCTATCACAATCTTTGGTCATTTCGACCCACGTGTCACAATACACAGTTGCGTATGCACCATATTTTGCACACATGAGAAATCTCGCTGACTCAATAAGACCTTCCTTAGGCAGTAAATTGGCAATCTCTAGCGTATGCCTAGCACCCATGTTGTACAATATACTTTCTACCCGGAACACAGACACACCGCAATGCTCTGTTCCTTCCGGCCAAATGTGAAACACAGACACACCGCAATGCTCTGTTCTTTCCACTAAATAATTTCAACTCTGTTGCTATACTCACCGCTAGAGATCTATAATGCTCGGTGAACGTATTTCCTTTAGCCGCGTTCACTCGCTTTTCTCGCCCCTGGCGAGGATCCCTAATACAGAAATATCACTGTGGGCCCCAAGGGCTATCAGCTCCTCGATAGCCTGGCTCAACCACAAAAATCTGCTGAGTTTATTATCGCTGGGAGCGCAAGTTAATACAATCAACCTGCCTTTCCAGTATAATTCCTCCTAGCTGCTTCACCAATTCGCACTAACGGTGCGATCGGATCGCACTGCCTACCAATACTAATTATTAGCAAACCTTGCGATCTATTGGTAGCGCTTTGCGAAAACCCTGTTTTCGCATTCGGTATACCTGCCCTGTATACCGTCCTTCAGTTGGGCAATCCGCCTCGTCAGACAGCAACTGAGCACAATCCACAACAAAACAGTGTATCTACGTTACAACATCACACACTATACACCTTTTCTGCGCAGAAAATCAAAAGTTCCCAACAACAGTAATAATACCTCAGAGGCTTTCACAAGTAATTATACTATACACGTACAATAACTATCAAAACGATTGTTTAACCACGTGGCAAGTCTACCGGAAGTTCGCGTACGCACAGCAGGAAATACACATACGCTAAGCAATGCAATACAGTTAAAACGCACAATGACAGAAAAAAGAAACAGTTTTCTCTTTTGTCCCTAGGTTCTAGTTAGCGTGCCCTAGATAATGCAAAACGGACATTCGGTTTCACAACACAGAGTAAAATTCAGGTTTTGAACACAATGCGTTCTTACCCGTTTATGACGCGTCTCCACCCTTTGTTGAGGAACCGAAATCCGTTGGTCTTGCGTATCATCGGCAACGAAACCTCCAAAGCTCACGAGCCCCCAAATTATTAAAGTAATTTTATCGTTTTAAAATAAGCATTGCCCAATCAATTGAATGTGTGTCCAAAGCACAAAGTGATTTATTTTTAACAGATGTAAATAGTCAACAATTCAATACATTATTATTTCATCATAAAGTACAGTACAGCACAGCCAATACCAAAAGATAAGTACATACCAAATGCAATCGCTTGCGCACGCTGCGCAATCACCGGACCCGATGGACAATATTCTGTATAGAATATTGTGTCAGAGTTGACTGAGGCCCCAGTGAGATGCAGCTAATATATATACAGTCAGTGTTTCATTGTGAACAATAGAGATGACGTAGATTGTTTCTATAGGTCCAGACGTTGGGTGGGTCCAGGCCAGACAGGTAATAGGTTGATTCAATCTAAGGAATCCAAAGGTGGGGGTCTTCTCTCCAGGGGGTCTGCTCCTTTTCATTGCCAGTATCATACAAAGGTTTTACTCTCTAATATCAATAACTAAAGTATGCAATGTGCGATCTCTTCGCCGACTGCACCGGACAGCTGCTGATGATTAGGGCTTCAATATGATATCAGGCATGACACCTTTCCTATTACCTAAACCTTTAATAACACTACAATGTACATATAATCAACATATATATATATATATATATATATATAGACTAATAATAAACCGAATACTATCTGCTCCTGAATTACAGTGTAACAGAACCAATATGAAATGATATAAATAACTAACTGTTGTAATGCGAGTGTGTGCGTGCGTATTTTACCATGCGAACGCACCACGTCACGTAACACGTGGCGTACGCTTCGCAATACGCACGGCAAACCAATATTAAACCAATATACTTTCGTTCATCCAATTATACGACTTTGACAGTACAAGCATTTGTTAAACGATATTGTACAGCTGCCGCCTGCTTCCATTACCCCCTTAACAACAGCAATAAGAGAGTCGCGTCACGGAGTGACGTCATTTACTCGTGATCGCAATACTTTCACGTCAGTTTTACAAACAGTAGGCATTACAAGTGAGCCAGGAATGACAGCGTCGCCCTGTAGTTGCCGGGGTGTGTTGTCGGTGTTTCGGTCATCGGGGAAGTGAGTACCACCTACCGCTGGTGTGGTTGGAGTAAGGAGACAGTGGAAGGTTGGGACTAGAGAGATGAACAAGTGTTTTTCTTTAGCATTATGCTTGTTGCTGGAAACAGAACAAAGATACTTGTTCTCCATGTTCATTGGCAGTGGTAATTACCGAATGAAGAACAGAGATGGCAACAGACAGTTGATAGCAATGACAGTTCTCACCTCCAAGGCCCGTAGGGGCTGCAACGGCGGTAGATCGATGTTGCACTTCAGCTGTGATGCGCATTCCCAGTCATACTCCGTGCACAGCAACTAAAAAGATTCACGCACACAAAAATGCCATATTTAATAAAGACAGTTCTAATGACCCAATGTGAATAGTGAAATAAAACAGAAAAAAGATGTACATAAATGGGGCATTTGTGAGTGCAGCTTGCACACACATCCAAAACCATCTCACAAAACCATTTACGGATTTGAGCCAAACATAAAACAGGGTAGGGCTGGCGCACACAAATTAATGCAACACAAGAAAATGGAGTCCAATTGGAGTCCAAATAAACAAATATTGATAATATACAACATATATGATCCGTAGATAAATCTTTAATAGATACGACTTAATTCCCTCTCCCTTTGTGAATGTACTCACAAGAAGTTAGGAGAAAACAAAGGATGTGGTCAAAGTCACATTCCTCCAAAGACTGCATACATGAAGGTCGCTGAACTTTCTCAAGAAGAAGACGGAGGCGCTCTGAGTTCACAAACGTAATGAAGTGCTCTTCGTTATCATACATAGGGGTCTATTTATGACCCTTCATTTTTTTCTGTAGAAACTTTTCAATCCTCATCGCATAGATGCGGATTGAAAAGTTTCTCATATGTATTAAAAATCAACACAGGAACAGCCGTTCCGAAAAACGGCTGCTCCTGTGAAGTCTTACACTTACCTAACACTGTATTCTTCTCTTTTCCTCCCTCTGCGGTGCCGATCGTCCCTCTTTCAATCCCTGTGCGCATGCGCCGACTGGTAAACTCGGGCATGCGCACAGAGATCCGTGTCTGCAGGAACCTGAAGCATGTGATGGAGGGATCATGTGATCCCTCCACACATGCGCTGTGCAGCTCTGCTCGTCAGAGCAGCGCTGTTTTCAGTGTAAAGTTTCACTTATGTTAATGTACGCCAGCTTCAGATGGCGCCAGCTTCAGATGGTGTACATTAACAAGTAAAAAAAAAGAAATATTTCACCTGCCAGTTTTTAATACATAGCGTTACTGAGCACTCCCCATACATTGTTATGGGGAGTGTTTAGAAAAATGCTAATGGGTGCAAAGCAGCAGATATCTCCGATATCTGCTGCTATTCTAGATTAATACATAGGGATTTTAACGTTTTGGGGGCTTTACAAGGGGGAAAAACTTTAATAAATAGACCCCATAGAAAGAAATAATATATATATATATATTGTAACCCTGCATCCTTGAAATGTAATTGCAATTGCTTGTAATTTCAATTCAAAGAACCACTGAACCACAGAAGCCGTCTCGTTGTGTATACACTCACAAAACTTACAGACGTCTCAGGCACAATAGTGAATCCAAAGTTTCAGCTGAAAGTGTGACAATTGTTATCCCAAAGGAACCTCTTCTCGACATGAATATGTCGAGAAGATACAAAACACAACAAAAAGAGCATCTAGAGTAATATAGCTGTAATAGATAAAACTGTAAGACAAAATGCACTTACATAAAAACACATTAAAGCAGCAAAAAGGCATGAATAAGGAAGAAATGTCATAATTAACCAAGGGATTTAAATTTGCCCCTACTAATTATATCACGTTTGGTGTATTTGTAGATGTACAAAAGTTTATACATAAACTTTTTGTGAAAACATTTTTTATTTCTAAGGAGATAAATAATATGAAAATACAAGGCTTCAACATCAATGGTAAATCCACTCTAGCTACAAATTTGGGACAGACTTTTAAGAAAAAAAATCTACTTTCAACCCCAGTATAGGCAGTTTCGGAAAAATTATTCTGCCCAATATTGAGTCCATAGACATGTTACATCCGTATCTATCATTTGCAATAAAGATTCTCCAATGCAATCGCTGTGGTTCCAAAGCACAAAGGTTTTATTCGCAAAGTATTACAAGGCAGAGTTTAGAATACATACGCTTGCGCCTGTTGGAACCAATACAAGGTTCTATGAGAACGTTCTAGTTTCAAAAGCCAGAAGTGAACAAACTATATACAATACAGTTGTAAAAAGCTGAACTCTTACCTACAAGGAGAGGTCATAAAACCTGCCGATAAAGGTGGGGGAACTGCTTTACTTGTTAGGGATGAGTACATAAAGGAGGTCAATAGACAACTGGGAGAAGGAAACACCAATGTAATGTTGAAAAATGACCCCACAGAGGGCATTAGGATGTAATTATTGTGTTTCTCTCGTTAATTTAACAATAATGTTATTTGTACGTGACGAGGAAGTGTGGTATTTAATGGTTAACTATCATACAACTCCAGTAATGTATACTATCCTGAAGGTCCATAAGAATATTATGGAACTTCCACGCAGTCCTGCTGTAGTGTGTACTAAATCCCACTGCTAATTTATCGTAAATTATAAATTGCTATTTACAGCCATTAGTTGCGCAGAATAGATCTTATCGTAGGGACACCTGTGATGTCTTAGAAAAACTCAACAGTGTTGTAAGGGAAGATCATTTCTTGTGAGTTATGGCAAATGTGAAATCCCTGTACACAATTATTGAGCATGAGGATGGTTTAAGAGGTACTAAATAAATTCTGGAAAAAACCTATTTACAAAGGTATGTGCAGGATTTTTTATTAAAGGCCATAGAATTTATTTTTACTAATAAATGATTTTTATTTTAACTTTCATTATTATATGCAGTGTGTGGGGACGGCGATGGGTACAAGGTTTGGCCCCAGCCATGTTAAAAAAAATATTGCAGCTATCTGGGAGGACCAATAAGTTTGGGATAGACATCCTTTTTGGACAAATCTAATGTGCTGGTTCACATTTATCAACAAAGTCCTTTTTATTTGGAGTGGAGACCATCAGAGTTTAGAAACTTTTTGGACCCACTTGAATTAAAACAATATCAATATATAATTGACTTTTAATATAACACAGAAGTTATTTTTTAGAATTTGACCATATATGTGCTTAATGGGAGTTTATGTACAAAAACATTCAGAAAACCAACTGACTCCAATTCTACATATTCACAACTAATGAACGCCATCATGAGTTGTTGAATAATATTCCTCAGGGCCAATTCCTGCACCTAAAGAGGAAATGTACAGAAAAGGATCAGAACCTTAAGGCTTCAGAAGAACGCCATGAAAAATCAATTCTTAAATAAGGGGTACAAGAAGTCTGCAGTCGATAAGGTCAGGTCATTGATGATGTCTCTACTATTATTTGGGAATCTCTGTTAAAACCAAAAATAAGACAGACAAATACTAATGGAGTAGAGTGGTCCTTCCTAACACAATACCACTTGCATTATAAGCAGTTAGAAAGGGGGATCTCTAAACATTGTGGTCTACTTTAAAGGAACCCTATTTTATCCACTATTTTACCTGAAAAACGAAAGTTTATCTATAGACAAGGATCGCATTTAATGGATAAACTTAATAGTGCTCTTATAGATAAAAATAGGATAGGTGTGATCACATCAAAAGGGTTTTTCAGGTTTGGTACATGCTTAGCTTGTAGAATGACGTCCATTAATCAGAAAAATAAACAAAGTTCAATGACCAGAAATATAAGATCAGGGTTTTTGTGAGATGTAATAGATGTAGTGTATTTGTTGGAATGCTAATTTGGAGCCTACATATGCACGTAGTCAATGTACAGTAAGGGCGAGCCAAGATCGAGCGCACGCAGCTGCGTCTGATTCAAGCTTTGGGCGCCTCAAAGGTACGTGGTTTTTTTTGTTGTATCACTTGCACCAGCTAAAGGTCAGGTGTAAGTGATGACTACTAGTTTATGACGGCTGTGTATACAGCTAGAACATGTGTTTGCAATCAGGAGCAACTGTAACAACGTATTTTATGTACAGTAAACATGAGTAACATCCCAATAAATGTATTTTATAGTAAAAAAAATTACTTTCTTTGTAAATGTTTGGTCATTAATGACTATATAATTAACAGGTGACATTAAGAGCAGAGCGGACCGAGACCCGTTTTCAACAAGAGATGTTTCTTCAGTTCCGCTCCTTGTTGAAGACGGGTGTGCGCATGCCCAAATTACGTGCGCTTTTTAAATAAATGCACAATGCGTTCATTGTGCATGCTATAGTAAATCAAGCCCGTGGTCTCTTTTATGTCGGATGAACATTACGACCTTTAAAGACCAGGCCAGTTTGTGTTAAGCGGTTTCTTGGGGATTAATATGCCGTGTAACTCTAGGGTCTTGTAATGTTGATCCATTTTTTTAACAAAAAAGTTGATTCTGTATGTTATCGTGTGAGCCTTTGTTTAAGTGTTCCGTGAATTAGATATTATACATGTCTTTGTATCATAACATTGGATTGTAGAGCTTTCAATACGGGCAGACTATTTAACCTGTATATTCATCATGTTTGCTTTAATGTTAACAGATTTAATTATTTTTCTTATAACCATTTTGAGTCCTTTTACTTGTATTAAGAAATGCGGGATGAGACCAGTTATACCCCTAATTTATGATTACGTGTTTATGTGATGGATAGTTAAGCATTTTAATGTATTGTCTCTGGCATAGTGTGATCAGAAATTATATAGGAACTATTAGGAAAATTAAAAGTTTTTGTGATGAGACCTGGTCGCGGATATCATATGCATTAGCCATTTTCATTTGTTAATTCCTAGGGAAGGACTGTATAGACCAACAGGTGTGGCCTCTCCCCAGATCACCTTAAAAAAAAGGCTATAGAGTTGTCCTTCGGGGGAACAACTGTCGCACTTCCAGCTGCAACTGTAGATTCACTATCGTGTTTGAGACATCCGTGAGTTTTGCGACTATATCCACAATGCGACGGTCTCTGTGGTTTGGTGGTTCATTGACTAGATGATAGTCACAAGCGATTTTTAATCACACACACACTTAATTTATGCTCATATTTTGTGAGTGATATATCTCCACTTTGCATATATATTACATTTCAAGGAAGCAGGGTTACAATATATATATATATTTTTACTACGTATGATAATAGAGAGGTAAAAGGGACATTACGTTTGTGAATTGGAAGCACCCAGTGCCGTAACGAGGGTGGTGCGGGCGGTGCCGTCGCCCAGGGCGCAATGCCAAGGGGGCGCAGCAGCCGCCCGCTACCTGGCTCCATACCTACAGAGAGAAGAGAGAGAGAGAGAGACATTTACTAACAAGAGTTTCAAGCTTCAACCCTTAAGTCCCGCAGTGGAACGCATGTGAATACGACTTTGACCACATTGCTTATTTTCCCATCCCTTCTTGTGAGTACATTCACAAAGGGAGAGGAATTAAGTCATATCTATTGAAGATTTATCTGCGGATCATATAAGTTGTATACTAACAATACTGTCTTGTTTGTAATATAATTGTAATTTTTTTGTGTTGAATTAATTTGTGTGCTTTAACAGTGGGAGCAGCAGTCCTACCCTATTTTTGGTTTAGTCCTCATAACCCCTCACTCTCATGATGAATATCAGCCATGTGTTAGTCCAAACCAAGAAATATTGTATAAGAAAAACAAAAAAAGTACTATTTAAAGAAGGAAGCGTTAGTAAAGTTCTGAAGATCAGACTTTGTTGTGACATTTACACGTTCGCACAATGCACGTCTGGAGAATTTTGCACCTCTGAACATAGGCAGATATCTACGCATCTGGACTGCAGAGGTGTCTTTCAGGAGCAGAGAGTAGGCAGGCACCTATAATATGCTCCGTGTAGACCACCCAGATACACTAGTGCAAACCCAAGGTATTTTGCATTGCACATGGAGGGCACTTAGGGGCACATTTATCAATATTCACATAAAGTGAAAAATAGTTTTCAATGCTTATCGCAATGATAAGGATTGAACTATTTCTCACATTTATGTACAACCCTGCACAGTAACAGCAGTTCTGAAAAACTGCTTTTTCTGTGATAAAAAAATCATACTTACCACTGCCTCTTTGGAACGCGATGTCCCTGGATCACCTCCTTGTCCTCTTCACTCTTCTTCAATTGTGCATGTGCAGTTTGAAGAACTGGACATGCGCACAAATATCTCGCTCTATCTCTGCAACTATAGTTGCAGAGAGCGAGCGGTGAGTGACAGGGAGGGATCATGTGATCCCTCCACACATGCGCTGTCCAGCTCTGCTCTTCGGAGCAGAGCTGACAGTACTGAAATTTTTCATTTATGATAATGTACGCCAGCTTTAGTTTCGTTTCCGGAAGAAAAAAAAATTCTGAACTTGTTAGATTGCGGCTGGGAGCAGTAACCATACTGTTGAATGGTGACTGCTCCCAAAAACGAAGTGGAGTGCAAAGCAGCAGCTATCCATGATATCTGCTGCGATGCACCTTTAATAAATATACGGAGGCACCTTATTTTGCCGGTAAGAGCACTATCGTACTTTCATAAATATGCCCTTTAGTTACAGACCTCCTGTGTGCCCATCTGTGCAGTTGTGAGTCTGTGTGTAAATATGAGTCTCTGTGTCTGTCTGAGTCTGTGTGCAAATGTGAGTATCTGTGTCAGCCTAAGTCTGTGTGTAAGTGTGAGTCTTTGTGTGAGCGTGACTCTTTGTGTAAGCATGTGTCTCTGTGTCAGCCTGAGTATGTGTATAAATGTGAGTCCCCGTGTCAGTCTGTGTCGGTTTGTAAATGTGAGTCTCTGTGTCAGCCTGAGTCTGATTATAAAAGTGAGTCTGTATCAGTCTGAGTCTGTACATGTGAGTCTGTATCAGTCTGAGTCTGTACATGTGAGTCTGTGTCAGTCTGAGTCTGTGTGTAAACGTGAATCTGTATCAGTGTGAGTCTGTATATAATAAATGTGAGTCTGTGTCAGTCCACATCAATTTGTGTTAAGGAACAGACATTTTAACTTGAAAACTTGTGTATTATAAGGAGTAATGAGCCCTAATGAGTCCACTACTTTAAAATGTTACCGACAATAAAAGTCAGCTCAGCATTCTATGAGCTGCTTATATTCATGGGACTATTTAATAACTTCTAAAATCCTTATAACTTACAGTGACAGACAGTGGCGGATCCAGGGGGGGGCGATCGCCCCCCCTAGCAGACACTTGCTGCCGACGGCTGCACACTATGTGCAGGTCCGCTCGGCAGTGACAGGCAGGGACAGTGTGCTGCCCGGCTGCTCTGACTGTGTTTAAAACACAATCAGAGCAGCCGGGCAGCACACTGTCCCTGCCTGTCACGGCTAGACGTGAAGATGTTAGAAAGGGGCGTGCCTAAATCCCCCCCCCCCCCCCCCCTAAATCGCCCCGGGTACTGTAGATTTCTAGATCCGCCCCTGGTGACAGATACATTATCCAAAACATTAGACAAATAAACACTAGGATTCACACACAAGTCAACAGAGAAACACAGTTTTAATGACCCAAGAATCCTTCAATTTTGAAAGCAACAAAATACTTTACTTGTTACCTAAAAGACAGGAAATTCAAATGAAGCGGCGTTTAATTATTGTCATTAAACTCAATAAATGTCATAATCTGTGTGTGATATTATTACGTTAATAAGCTTTATTTTATTATTTTTTTGTGCTGTTTCTCCATCACTAAATAATATTATCAAGGTAATATTTACCTTATAAACCTGTCACTAGCGATGATCTGCCGGGTAACCGAGAATTGTCTCTGTGGTCCAGAGGTGACTGGGACCTGTTGACAATGAGAGCAGGAGACGCACTGGAAAGGACCTAATGACTCTGCATTCTACCGAAATGACTTATTATAATGCGAACAAGCTGGTGCAGCCACAGTAAATGAGTGAAATGAATGAGTAACAAGATTCCAGACTCATAATTTTATTAAAACATGTTAATTGTACAATTAGCATTTTTCCATTTATTCTGTCAAAAAAAATAATATATAACGTGACATACAAATACTTAAAAAAAACATATATATGTATAGATGTAGTTGTATACAGTTACTTCTGTAAGGTTTAATTATACAACAATTTAAGGTATTTTGTTTAAAACCAGAATATTAAGATGATTTTCCACCTTCGGGTGACTTCATAGGCTTTTACACACTTTCCTGTAACTTGACTACTAAATACATTGCAATCTTTCTTCTGGGCTTTTCAGCCAAACAGTTATATCAGCCGGCAGAGTTGTATAAAAAAGTAATAATGGATTAGTAATATTAGTTATGGTCCCATCTTAACAACCAAAACAGCAAATGTCAACCAGACTACATTTAAAGAAAAGACGGTGGGCATTATTTAGCCAATGTTCAGTAACCCATAGCAACCAGATCAATCTAATTGCCGATTGGTTACACACGTACTAATGTGTTAGTAACTCGTCTCCATTCATTATCTCTATTTGAATAAAGAATGTACTAGGAAAAATCAAAACGTTCAGGAGACCTGTGTTTGTCACAGGATCATTTTTTAGATCAACAGGTGAACACACTGGGGGGGCATTTATATAAACTTTTTAGGAACCTAATCCACTATAAAAATGTTTAAAGCAGTCCGTTATTGACGGTGTGTTGGGTGGGTATGAAAATGACCCTTGTAATTTTTAGAAACCTAGAGTCGCAGAAAATAGGGGGCTGGTCTCCACCAGGAAGTTGCTGCAGGAGAACATTTCTGAAAAGCCAGAGAAGGTTCTATAATTATCTGCTGCACGTTTTTTGTCTTAGAACTTTTTTAAACAATATAGTATCCAATCAGAATTGAGTAACGACAAGTTACCCGCTGACGGGAGTTCATGCTGCGCAATTCCATGTGTCGTGTTGCATTTTTGGACTGTTTCACTTTCAGGCAGGCCAGATTTTAGTGTCGTTCCAGGTGGCCACTAAATAAATTATATTTTATACCTCGCAAGACAGTCTTAATTTCTAGCGGTCATAAGGATCATAACTTCATTGGAAGTAAGCGTGATATGGAGAGATAGAATATCCCATCTCTTAGTTATGTAGAATCAATCTGCTTTATACTCAGAGCACCAAATTGTGACTTCCTACAGATTGTTAAAATTTATACGACCGATACGTTGTAGTTTAATTTGTTTAGAGAATTCTAATTACCGACACACATACATTGTACAGGAGCGGTGGTTAATTGGCTTCAATCGGTATTACATTTAATTAGCCAATGAACCCACGTAGTTTACATTTGTCAGCACTTACTAGGATGAGTTGGCAACACTGATCAGGTCATGGCCTAATTTATTCTCATTTTCCAATTGCAAACACTGGTAGACATGGCATTGTATTGCATCTTGTATCTGTTGTGTATTTTCATTCAAAGGAGATTTAGTGAAACGTTATTTGCATTATCTGGGATTATTCATGCAGATAAACAGCAAGATTTATTTATTCCACAAAGAAATAGTTGCCCTCAGCTGCTTCTTCATGTGCACAAATAGACCCAGCTGTAAGGAATTACTTTGACATTTGCACCTCCGACCACTAGAGGTCTCTGTATTTGCAAACTTGCCCTTAGATTTGCCCTTATCCAAGATGGCCAGTTTGGAATCAAAGAGAAAACATCTTGGATCCTGTTTCCTGTTTGGGCCTATAAATGGCACTTCCTGGTTCAGACATATGCTTGAGTATTCTGCTTGCTCATCTCCTGCTACCTGCTACTCTACCTTGCATCTGTGTCTACCCTCTTGTGTACCGACCCGGCAAACGTCTGACTAATCGCTTGTGTACTGACCCGGCAAACATCTGATTACTCTCTGGATATCTACTCGGCTATTGGGCTTCAGATAATACCACCAGTATTGTTACACCAGCTGTCCAACAAGCTTGTTTTCAGGTGCGCGCCAACTTCTTCTTCCTTACAGCTGCCCCCATATGGGGGGTGTGTCCTTTTATAGGTTTCCCAATGCGCCTGAAAATGAGCAGGTAACATTAAAAACGTCACTTCAAAGTCCAACCTAATCCCATTTTGTGACCAATCTCTTTGTTAATCTCAACGCTTACGTTGAAGCACCCCTTAAATCCACCAGCTCCATCTCTTTATCTCATTTAAATAATATTGTCAAATGAAGCTTTGTGTTTGTATGTAGGGCACACTAGTGGAAAGAGACATGCATGGGGGAAATACTGATGAGCTGGGGCTGGCATGTGAGAGAAAAGCTGGTGGGCTGGGGGATCATGTGAGGGAAAGGTGTTGTGGACAGGGGGCATGTGATGGAGCTGGTGGGCAGATGGGGAGATGTTAAAAAAAAAGATGGAATGTGAAAAAATAGATTTTGCGCAAGGGGTGTCATGTGTAACAAAAACTTCTGGGGGCATGAGAGCGAAAAGCTGGTGAGCAGAATGGTAAGAAGGTAAGTGTGAGAAAAGCTGGTGGGCAGAAGGAGTATGTGAGAAGCTGGTGGGCAGAGGAGCCTGGACAGCTTTCTGCATCAGACCGATGGCGGTCATAATTTCAACACTGGAAATGTCGGCACTTAACCTGCCGATATGAACATGTCGATAGTGTAATTGGCGACATTCAATGTTGCCAATCACAGTGCTGACATTAAAACATCAACGCCGGATCTGAGGCATTGCTGTTTTAATGTCGGCATTGAGATTGGCGACATTGTGAATGTCGCCAATCACACTATCGACATTGGGAACCTGTCAGCACAATGAAAGTGTCCGCATTCAGCCTGCCGACATGTTCAAGTCGGCAGGTTAGGTGCCGACATAGCCAGTGTCGGTATTAAGTACCTTACTCCATCAGACAACAGTGCTTCTTGACAGCAGCCTTACCAGCCAACCAGGAGGATGTAAGAGGTTTATTTTATCTTATTCATGGTAAAACAATCATATAAAATATTGAGTTTGTAAGGTCCCTAAAGGAGATGTGCCTCACAGGGCGACTACCTCCTAATACCTCCGAATTTACCACGATCCGCGTGGATGACTGGATCCCACCTCGGTCCCGGTTTGGGTTTTCTCCGGACGCCCGCAAGTAACACCTAAGAGGGAAACACACAGTTAAACCGAGTCTACCAAGTAAGGGCTGTCCGAGACTACGGCAAGGGACGAGGACACGGTCAGTCCAAGCTCCTTGCCGCCTCCTCACTTTGTTCTTGCCAAGACGCGGGGGACTACAGGCACTGAAGGCCAAGACTAATCCGAGGACTAATCCCGCCTCAAGTGCCTCACACACCTGCCGGTGAGGGCCTAACCGAAAGGAGGAATCGAGCGTGATACTCACCGGGACACTCCCACTTCCGATCCGGTTCTCCTGCACCTTCCCGACTCCTGCGGATGACAAGAACACACAGCCTCCCTCTACGCTCTCCGTGAACTAAGATGGCACCCACAAAACTGGACTAACTACAACGGCGACCCGACCCTAACAACGTTCTAATGGACGGCAACGCAACTGAGTCAAACACTAGGACTAACTAAATGTGGTGCACTAACGGAACTACTAGTTACACGCTACGGGGAACACCAGCCGGTGTTCACAGCCTAAACCGGAGGGCGGTTCCTAACCCCCTCACCCAGGTCGTACCAAGAAGCTGCCTTCTTGCTATGGAGTCACACACAGGCCCTAAGTACGGGTTCTTTAAGCCCGGCTGAGGCTCAGTAAAACAGCACACTAACCCGCGGGCCGACTGCCGCACGGAACAGCCGATCGAACTGAACCGCCCGACTGCCTGTACTCGGGTATCTCACACGTGTCCCTACGTCCGGAACCACAGGTCCACCTGCACGGAACCGGCCTTGAGGACCCTTGATCAGAACCACGGCCGCCCCTGGAACTGCCTCAAGGTGTGCTGTACTGCCACCAACTCACTCAGCCACCCCCTCTGGGTACCAGTGTGACCCCGGGGACCTAAGGGACAGGGAAACTACATGTGTTCTCCCCTGACTATGTGTATGCTGGTACTTACACTTGTCCCCCACAGCACGGGTTAACACAGGAAAACCACAGGAAACAAGAGCCTACCTTTAATGGGGGCCTGACGTCTTGCCCCTGGACACAGTTAGAAAGCACACCAAAACTGTAATGTAAACTACACTCGCCACACAGACAGAATAAATAGATACAGTATACAGTACCTTGCCCGCTACTTACCCGAACACACCGCTGCTAGCCAACCAGCAGGTTGCTACAGCACCACAGGAGCCTACGCTCGACCGTACCTCCTAACCACGTGTGTTCACCTCACACAGGACCGCGCCTACTCTCCCGAGGCTCCCACGCCTCTACCTCACACCACCAGGGCCTTATGTCCTATACACCATGGGTCTCTGCCCAGCTACACACAGAGCCTTCTGCTCTGACTAATGGGCCTCAGCCCCCTCTCTACCTCAGGGCTCTGAGCCCACTCACTAGGGCCTTATGCCCTACTACCTAGGGGTCCTAGCCCCTGCCTGAGGCCTGTGGCCTCCCTAACTAACTGAGGGCCTTGTGCCCTTAATAACCTACAGGCTACCAGCCTCTAACCAGGCCCTCTGGCCTTCCTATGGCCTCTAGGCCCCTAACTACCTAAGGGCCTTGTGCCCTTGTACCTCTGGGGCTCAGAGTCCCCCTCTCTATCTAACAGGGGCTTGTCCCCTTTTATATCGATATACTAATGGCCTACTGGCCCACTACTTCGTTGGGGCCTAGTGCCCAGGTCCCTGGGCCTTGTGCCCCTACTTTAGAGTGCCAACGGGCCTTGTGCCCGACTTTATTATATGTACTGCGGGCGTGGGCCCGGGAGAGGAGTTGCCTGGCAAGGCCTTACCTGGGGCTGTCTTCGGGGAGCTTCTCCTGGACTCCTTCCCCGCCTGCCGCTGCTTCTCTGCTCTGCCGCCGGCTTCTGCTCTTGATCCCGCCGGTCTTCAGGCAGCAGAGGCGCTCTTAGCCCTAACAAGGGCTCTCTGCCGCCACTGCTGGTCTCCGCTGGCTTCTCTTCTGGTCTTGATCCCGCAGCTCTCCGCGACACGTCCTCTTCTGACTCTCTCCGCCGTCGAACTGCCCATGGCGGCGCGCGCGCTGACTTAAATAGTCGGCGCCGCGCTAGCGTCATCACGTAGCGTCGACGCGACGCCACGTGATGACATGGCGGGCCCGGATTGGTCCGTCGCCATGTTTCTTTTTGAAATGGCCGGGAGGTGAGCCCTGATTGGCTCACCGTCCCGGCTGAACGGAGGGGACCGCCGCCCGAGGGATGACGACGGCCCCGGCCAGGTAAGTCCTCTACATTTCCCCCGTTTTTAATGTCGGCAGTCCCTGCCGACAAAACCCTGGTCCACACGAAATCCGGGTCAGTATAACGTCCTCCAGGCTGGCCCAAGTTTGGCCGCTGCGATCTTCTGGGTTGAAGCGGCGGTGTCGGAAGGTCCAGGTCCACTGGAGTAGCATCCGGAGTAACAACGTCGTCGGCGGTCATTGGTGCCCACCAATCCACCCCCGTCGGGGCGGGTATAGGATCTGGCTCACTTCTCTCCTGGACGTCGGAAGGCAAATCCAGAAAACCACAGGGACGTAACATATTCCGATGTAGCACCCGCGGTCTTCCAGTCCCTTCCGCAGGAACCACCTCATACAAAGGAAGGTCAGGAGCCATGCGCCGTTGCACTACATGTGGCAACACTTCCCACCGATCGCTGAGTTTATTTCCCAACCTCTTAACTCTTACCAGTACCCGCTGACCCACTACGAAGGGGGAAGCCGTGCTGTTGGTTGGCCCGTGATGGACTTTGGACCGTAGCTGCCCCCTAACTACGTCCCCGGCAATCTTCAGCTTCCTCTTCTGCTCGGTCACCCAGCCGCTGGGAGTCCATCTGTCCGCTTCTTCGGGGACGGACAACTCCAAATCACGCCACTCCCTTCCAGGCCGCCCAAACAAAAGGAAGTATGGGGTATAACCGGTGGTACTATGTACCCGGTTATTGTATACCCACACCAAGTCCTGCACGTACTCCGGCCAGCGGTTCTTTTGCCCAGCCTCCAGAGCCCTGAGCATTTGCAGCAAGGTCCGATTGAACCTTTCACAGGCGCCATTACCTTGAGGGTGATAAGGAGTGGTCCGGGACTTCTGTACCCCATAAGTGTCACACAGACCCTCCATGAGGCGTCCCTGAAAACAGGCTCCCTGATCCGAGTGAATCCGCTCCGGGCACCCATATCTCCGAATGAAGTGCTCCACAATGGCGCGCGTAGCTGCTTCCGCCGTCTGATTTCGTGTGGGCACAACGACGGTGAACTTTGTAAAGTGGTCGGTCATGACCAACGCGTAGCTATGACCACTACTTGACTCCCCAACCAGGACGTAATCAATCATAAGCAGCTCCAAGGGTCGCCCCGTCTGAATGGTTTGCACGGGCGCATGCTGCTCCCCAGCCTTACTTACCCCACATCGTGGACAGGCTCGGCAGACCTCTTCCGCCAACGCCTTGGCGCCAGGTACGCAGTACTGCCTGCGTAGCCATTGATGGGTCTTGGCCGCCCCGAGATGAGCGCCTTTTTCATGGGCTTCCAGTACCAAGTCCCGCGCCATGGACTCAGGCACCACCACCTGCCATACAGGACGGAGCTCTTGCTCCAGGTAGGCTCGGCGAACTAGCACCCCTTCCCTCACTGCCAGTTGATCCCATCTGTGCAATAGCCGTCGTCCGGCTATGGACAGTCGACGCCGTTCTTCACTAGAGGGCCAATGTCCCTGTTGCTTCCATCGGCGGACACACCGCAATGGAGCATCCTGAGCCTGCCGTTCGGCCCAATCTACGGTCGTCTTGGGCACACTCAGAGCACAAACAGGAGATGTCAACTGGGTCAGATCCGGGATCTCCTCCCCTTCTCTGTCCTCATCACTAGGCCCCTCCGGCCCTTGCAGGGGATAACGGGACAACGCATCCGCATTTCCATTAGCCTTTCCGGGTCGATACCGGATCTTATATCCGAACTTGGCCAACCGAGCCATCCAGCGCTGTTCCAGCGCCCCTAACTTGGCCGTGCCCAAGTAGGCCAAGGGATTGTGATCGGTCACTATGTCGAACTCAGCGCCGGTCAAGTATTCCGTGAACTTTTCAGTTACTGCCCAAACCACTGCTAACAACTCCAGCTTAAAGGCACTGTAATTATCGGGGTTTCTTTCTGAATCCCGCAGGCTCCGGCTTCCGTAGGCAATGACCCGTTCTTTGCCGTCTTGGACTTGTGCTAGCACGGCCCCCAGGCCCTTGAGACTTCCATCAGTATACAGAACGAAGGGCTTTTCGAAGTCAGCGTACGCCAGCACTGGAGCCGTCGTCAGGTCTTCTTTGAGCGTCGTGAACGCCTTTTCCTGAGCGTCTCCCCAGGCTATGGCTTGATTCTTAGCCGTAGTGGCAACGCCCCTCAATAATTCGTGTAGCGGGCCAGCCACCTTCGCGAAGTCTTTGATGAATCTCCGATAGTAGCCCACTAACCCCAGAAATGCTCTCAGTTCCGTCACCGTTCGAGGGATCTTCCAGTCCAACACCGCAGAAACCTTATCCGGAGTGGGGCTCACCCCATCCCGGGACACAATATGTCCCAGGTATTCCAACCGAGATTTCAGAAGATGACACTTTCGCGGCTTCAACTTCAGGCCGAACTTCTCCAAGCGCTGTAGGACGATCCTTGACCGTGGGAGCGAAGATGATGATATCATCCAAATAGATCAGGAGAGCGTCGAAGTTCAGGTTTCCCAGACATCTCTCCATTAACCGTTGGAAGGTGGCGGGAGCATTAGTGAGCCCAAACGGCATCCTACAGAACTCAAACAGACCCATTGGTGTGATGAAGGCCGTCTTCTGCCGGTCCTCTGCCGCCACTGGTACTTGCCAGTATCCGCTGGCAAGATCCAGAGTGGAGAAATATCTCGCCTTTCCTAGCGCAGCTAGCGATTCCTCAATCCTGGGCAATGGATACGCGTCGCGGACAGTACAACTATTCAACCGCCGATAGTCCACACAGAACCTGATAGCGCCATCTTTCTTCCGTACTAAGACGATAGGAGCTGCCCACGGGCTCTTACTTTCGGTAATCACGTGGCTATCCAACATCTGCCTAATCATCAGCTTGACCTCTTGGTACAACTTGGGCGGGATTGGCCGATATCTCTCCCTAATGGGCAGACTGTCTCCGGTACGGATATTATGTTCCAGTTCCTCCGTGTACCCAAAATCCTCTTCACTTCGGGAGAACACTTTCTGTCTGGCCCACAATATCTGCTGTAAACGGGTAACATCTCGAGGCTCGATCCCTTCCAAGGAAACATCCATTTGTTCCAAAATGGTGTTGCCGTTCCACTCGCGGGACAGGCTATCGTCACCCTCCACCTGGACCGCCAGGCCCCCTTGTTGTCCTGACGCGGGTTTGAGAAGTATCTGCCGGTCATCTCCAATCTGTTCTGCTTCTACGGCGATAACTCGAGCGACAGTCGTACCAGGCCCCATCGTCTGAGTATGGTCCTGCACATTACATAACCGCACGGGTACCCTTCCTCGATGTACCCTGGCCAACGCACGGGCAACAAGAGGTCCTTCCGCCGTTCGTTCCGGACTGACCGGTTCCACCAACACCACTCTTCCCTCTAATCTCCGGTTTGTCCTCACTTCCATATATTGCAGCACCTCCTGACCAGGGGGTACTTCGACCGTCTGTCGATAGTTGGTCCGTAGGTAGCCAAGGAGCTCCAGTCCCGACTCAGTCGGTTCTTCATCACACCGTCGTACCATTCTCTGGAAAACCTGCTGCACGGGCCGGGGTACGTCCAACTCTCTCCAGTATCGAGCCCCTTTGGCGTGGAATAAGGCCTGATCCAAATTTTGTAGGGCGTTCATCCCCAGGATCACCGGGCCATGACGAAGCTCTTTTCCACCAACCACCAGAATGCCCTTCTTTCCCAAGGTCTGTCCGCATACTTCAATTTCCAACCAGACTACTCCCACGACAGGGATGGGCAAATTGTTGGCGGCGGTCAGCTTAATCCACGTTTGGGCCCGGCTCTTCTGCAGGTGAGCGTAGTTTTCCAGGAAACACCGCTCCGACATAGTGGTCACCTGAGACCCCGTGTCCAGCAGACACTGTTGTGGTTTACCCCCTAACGTGGCTACTACGGTAGGGCACTCCCCCACCAAATCAGCAGAGTTGGTGAAGTTGGGGTTTGCCCCCATCTCCCCCGCGGGTGGCCCCTTCACCGCGAGGGACTCTAGTTTAACGGTGCCTGGTTTGGAGGTTCGGGACAGTTTCGGGCATAATGTCCCACGCGTTGGCATCTCCAGCAGCGAACGCCCGGTCTTGGGCCCTGCTGGGACCTGGGGGCGCTTCGCCGTTCCTCTATAGGTCCCCCTTCACTTCGGCGATCCCTCGGCCGACGGACTTCCTGCCGCAATTGGGCGACTTCTTCCTTCATGGCTAAGAGAGCTTCCTTTAGATCTTTCACACAACTCTCCAACGGTTGGGCCTCTGCTTCGGACGGGCTACTGGTGAGCAGGACTTGCTGGGGCGCTACCGCATAAGGCCCGTAGTGATCATCTCTGTCCCGGGACACAGCCTCCGCTTGTATTTCCTGGAACGCCAGGTGAGGTTGGTCCCGCACCTTGTCCAGTAGAATGTGCCGGAGTGGCACGTTCCAGAGCCCCAGGGCAAATTGGTCTCGCAGTAGCACATCCGAGTCTCCCATGGCGGCCGACCCCCGTGGGTCTCTCTGCCAGAGTTCTCCCGCCAATTCTAGGAGAGCGTTGCCAAACTGGGTTAGACTCTCGTCTTCTCTCTGCACACGCCCGAAGAACCTCTTCCTCAGAACTGCCGCAGAGGAGGTGTCACCGTACAATCCTCCCAAGATTTTGAAGATGGCGTCCAGGGTGTCCCTATCTGATTTGGGTCGAAGAAGAACCGTCTTCCTGGCATCCCCTTCCAGGGCGTTCAGAGCCAGCTCCACCTTCATGGCACCGGTGATATGATACAACCGGGCAGTGCCATGCAGCCGTTCCTGCCAGTCGGCGAAAGCAAGATTCTTTCCATCGAACTTCGGCAGGTGGGACAACGCGGCACCCACAGCCATCACATTAGGCGGGTTGCGCTCGGGGGAAGGCGTGGTTGGTCGTGAATCCGTCATCACGAACGCGGATCCTGCCGACTACGCCAAAATGTAAGGTCCCTAAAGGAGATGTGCCTCACAGGGCGACTACCTCCTAATACCTCCGAATTTACCACGATCCACGTGGATGACTGGATCCCACCTCGGTCCCGGTTTGGGTTTTCTCCGGACGCCCGCAAGTAACACCTAAGAGGGAAACACACAGTTAAACCGAGTCTACCAAGTAAGGGCTGTCCGAGACTACGGCAAGGGACGAGGACACGGTCAGTCCAAGCTCCTTGCCGCCTCCTCACTTTGTTCTTGCCAAGACGCGGGGGACTACAGGCACTGAAGGCCAAGACTAATCCGAGGACTAATCCCGCCTCAAGTGCCTCACACACCTGCCGGTGAGGGCCTAACCGAAAGGAGGAATCGAGCGTGATACTCACCGGGACACTCCCACTTCCGATCCGGTTCTCCTGCACCTTCCCGACTCCTGCGGATGACAAGAACACACAGCCTCCCTCTACGCTCTCCGTGAACTAAGATGGCACCCACAAAACTGGACTAACTACAACGGCGACCCGACCCTAACAACGTTCTAATGGACGGCAACGCAACTGAGTCAAACACTAGGACTAACTAAATGTGGTGCACTAACGGAACTACTAGTTACACGCTACAGGGAACACCAGCCGGTGTTCACAGCCTAAACCGGAGGGCGGTTCCTAACCCCCTCACCCAGGTCGTACCAAGAAGCTGCCTTCTTGCTATGGAGTCACACACAGGCCCTAAGTACGGGTTCTTTAAGCCCGGCTGAGGCTCAGTAAAACAGCACACTAACCCGCGGGCCGACTGCCGCACGGAACAGCCGATCGAACTGAACCGCCCGACTGCCTGTACTCGGGTATCTCACACGTGTCCCTACGTCCGGAACCACAGGTCCACCTGCACGGAACCGGCCTTGAGGACCCTTGATCAGAACCACGGCCGCCCCTGGAACTGCCTCAAGGTGTGCTGTACTGCCACCAACTCACTCAGCCACCCCCTCTGGGTACCAGTGTGACCCCGGGGACCTAAGGGACAGGGAAACTACATGTGTTCTCCCCTGACTATGTGTATGCTGGTACTTACACTTGTCCCCCACAGCACGGGTTAACACAGGAAAACCACAGGAAACAAGAGCCTACCTTTAATGGGGGCCTGACGTCTTGCCCCTGGACACAGTTAGAAAGCACACCAAAATACTGTAATGTAAACTACACTCGCCACACAGACAGAATAAATAGATACAGTATACAGTACCTTGCCCGCTACTTACCCGAACACACCGCTGCTAGCCAACCAGCAGGTTGCTACAGCACCACAGGAGCCTACGCTCGACCGTACCTCCTAACCACGTGTGTTCACCTCACACAGGACCGCGCCTACTCTCCCGAGGCTCCCACGCCTCTACCTCACACCACCAGGGCCTTATGTCCTATACACCATGGGTCTCTGCCCAGCTACACACAGAGCCTTCTGCTCTGACTAATGGGCCTCAGCCCCCTCTCTACCTCAGGGCTCTGAGCCCACTCACTAGGGCCTTATGCCCTACTACCTAGGGGTCCTAGCCCCTGCCTGAGGCCTGTGGCCTCCCTAACTAACTGAGGGCCTTGTGCCCTTAATAACCTACAGGCTACCAGCCTCTAACCAGGCCCTCTGGCCTTCCTATGGCCTCTAGGCCCCTAACTACCTAAGGGCCTTGTGCCCTTGTACCTCTGGGGCTCAGAGTCCCCCTCTCTATCTAACAGGGGCTTGTCCCCTTTTATATCGATATACTAATGGCCTACTGGCCCACTACTTCGTTGGGGCCTAGTGCCCAGGTCCCTGGGCCTTGTGCCCCTACTTTAGAGTGCCAACGGGCCTTGTGCCCGACTTTATTATATGTACTGCGGGCGTGGGCCCGGGAGAGGAGTTGCCTGGCAAGGCCTTACCTGGGGCTGTCTTCGGGGAGCTTCTCCTGGACTCCTTCCCCGCCTGCCGCTGCTTCTCTGCTCTGCCGCCGGCTTCTGCTCTTGATCCCGCCGGTCTTCAGGCAGCAGAGGCGCTCTTAGCCCTAACAAGGGCTCTCTGCCGCCACTGCTGGTCTCCGCTGGCTTCTCTTCTGGTCTTGATCCCGCAGCTCTCCGCGACACGTCCTCTTCTGACTCTCTCCGCCGTCGAACTGCCCATGGCGGCGCGCGCGCTGACTTAAATAGTCGGCGCCGCGCTAGCGTCATCACGTAGCGTCGACGCGACGCCACGTGATGACATGGCGGGCCCGGATTGGTCCGTCGCCATGTTTCTTTTTGAAATGGCCGGGAGGTGAGCCCTGATTGGCTCACCGTCCCGGCTGAACGGAGGGGACCGCCGCCCGAGGGATGACGACGGCCCCGGCCAGGTAAGTCCTCTACAAGTTGAAACAGGTCCAATTTTCAATGTTGAATATACATTGCATACAGATAATAAAAAACAAAATATAATCACAAATGTTTGAAAGAGAATGAAGTTCACTATCTTGTTCAGATTGAATCCAGGGGGGAATAAAGCCGTTTTGTGAGTGAAGGAGGGTAGTTATAGAGAAAAGGACAAGTGAATGCTATTGTGGGACTCCCAGGGTATCCAGGTCTGGGGAAATGGTTTTGCCGAATTAAAGAGATAAAAGCCAAGTGTGTGAGTGGCTGGGAATTGGATATTGGGGGGTCCCGGTAGGCTATGGGCAACACCATGAAATCAGTTGAGCAATCTCAGAATTTGCTGGCAGGAAGTTGCCATTGGCGATGTGTTTAGTGGCTGCTAATGTTGCTATGTATATTGAGTGCAAATAATATTCTGCCATCATGGAAATGCTTTTCTCTATTTTCAATGCAAGGTGCATGAACAGGTGAAGGAGACAAAGAAATAGTCTGTTGTATCACATATGTTATCTTTTAGACTATCTTGTTTCCTGCTCAGTCACTTAGAGCTGTCCTGACATATCTGCCCTTAACATGCCCCCTTCACTAATCAGTCAATTCTTACCCCTGTGCTCAGCATTTTTGGGGTCAACACATATTTATTTATTTATTTAATGTCTGCTGATAAAACAATTGATCAGAAAGCACTAAATAAACAGGGATACAATCATTTTAAAAGAGAGAACTTCCCTCTTTCAGACAAGGGTACCTCCAGCTTTTTAAAGTTCTAGGGATAGGTGATAGAGGCTCTAAAACAGCTGTCCCTTGCCCCTGGCATTTCCCATCAACTTTAATGGACTGTGCACATGCACCCGCACACCGTGTACACACAATTAAATGCAGAGGATGAGTGGGACTCAACGGGTTAAAGTAATTTCATTTTGTCCCATCACACAAGTGCTAGAACACTGCAGAAAAGCTGCATGACTGTGTTTCCACTTTGCATATCTCTCTACCCCTATATCATGCAAGAAATGTAGAAAATTATCATCAAAATACTTACCATAACATTCCTTTGCTGGTGTCCATTCATGGCAGCATACATATTAATTTATAATTCTCTCCTCCACCCAATTAGGACAAACCCTTCCATCAAAATGCCTAAATGATTCTTCTTCCCTCTAAAGCTTCATTGTGTATAACTAGCTACGGAAATCATGGAAGAGAAGATATACTGACATGAATGGGGGTAAATGTATCAAGCTGCGAGTTTCTGGACGGTTTATAAAGTGGAGATGTTGCCTATAGCAACCATTCAGATTCTAGTTATCATTTAGTTAGTACATTCTACAAAATGATGGCTTAGTGGTTAGCACTTCTGCCTCACAGCGCTGGGGTCATGAGTTAAATTCCCGACCATGGCCTTATCTGTGTAGAATTTGTATGTTCTCCCCGTGTTTGCGTGGGTTTCCTCCGGGTGCTCCGGTTTCTTCTCACACTCCAAAAACATACTGGTAGGTTTAATTGGCTTCTATCAAAATTGACCCTAGTCTCTCCCTCTCTGTCTGTCTGTGTATGTTAGGGAATTTAGACTGTAAGCTCCATTGGGGCAGGGAGTGATGTGAATGAGTTCTCTGTACAGCGCTGCGGAATCAGTGGCGCTATATAAATAAATGATGATGATGATGATGATGATGAAGTGATAAGTAGAATCTGATTGGATGCTGTAGACAACATCTCCTCTTTTTAACCTGCTGAAAACTCGCAGCTTGATACATTTACCCCCAGAAATGGAAAACTATAGATGTATTCTGATAACAATTTTCAATTTTCCTGGTATCCATCATGGCAACATACATACAGGATCTGACAAACTAAAACAAAATAAAGAAGTGGGCAGAAAATAATACTGAACAATTGTTTACAACTAAGGTATAGATTTCAACACTTCTTCTTTAAAGGTAGAATCCACTTCACATCCACCTTTTAATAAATTATCAATGTAATCTTGCAAGCTTAATAAGCTGCTTTACTAATTTCCACTGATAACACTTAGCATATGCACAGCCATTCTGCTAGCTCATGGGCTTTGTTTTCAGAAGGAGGCACTTTTCCTGAAGCCTTGTAGGATGGATTAATGACCTTTTATGAAAGAGGTATCGATGATCTGTGAAGATTTACTATGAGCCTGAAGGGAAGACAAAAAGTAAGTCCAACTTCCTCCACAGTTGTGTAACTTCAAAGTACTGTAGGTCTTTAGACATCTAACCAATTGTAGGTTGTACCATAAGTCTTTTTGACATGTCTGCAGTTGGAGGGAAAAAAATAACAGTGAATTGGGTCTAAGCTTTCAGGGCTAAATGTAAGTCCCATTTAGGGAAAGAAGATTTAGTTATCTCAGAGATTACTTTTACAAATAGAATAACAAGAAAAATCTGAGCTCACTAAACCCATATCAGGGTAGAAAGAGCCGATATTTTAAATTAAATTATGTTGAGGTTTAATTAAGTCTTTTCCAAGACTAAGAAATCTAACAGTTGGTGTTCATGAATCAAGACTGGAGGGATAATGGTTTTGTCCTCCTAATTGATGGATCGTTTGGGAAAAAATGGCTGAGAAAGTGCTACGGGTGGAGTGGGGGGGGGGGTTTAATATATCCTACATTGATCCACTCTGTGGGGAACAAAGCTGTTTGTAGCTCAAACTACAGACAAATCTGGGTCAGAAATCCACTGCATGCTTTGGTGGTTATGCAAGGGTGCTGTAATTTTCGGCTCCCGGACAAAATACTGACATCTTTTGGTCAGGTAGTTGAGTTCAGTGACCGATCATTCACAGCAGGCAATAGCTGTGAGGACTGCTTGTTTCAGGAAGTCAATCTCCACTATATCTTTGAGCGGTTTTGCAAAGCTTCAGACCTTTGCTCTACCCCAGTGGGGTCAATGTTTGACAGGGGCAAAATGTTATGATTCTGGCAGCTCTCAGGAAAGAACCGCTGGGGTAGTAATCAGAGATGCATCACGTCCGGTCAAGCCGCTTATTCCTGAGAGGACTGGTAGTAAGGTACAAGCTGAAGTCAAAGTATTGTAGAAGGTAGAATAGTGATGGACAAAGCCAAAGTGAATGTATTGGAGAAAGTAGAATAGTGGTGGACGAAGACAAGTTCAAAGATTTAGAGGAGGTAGAATTGTGATGTACAGTCAAACAAAACAGGACTTCTTCAGAGCACAAGCAGAGAAATCTAAAACAAAACTTTGTGTTAGGCTGCCTGTCTGATAACGAACTTACAGAACAGATGACAGAGGTCTTCGCCTATAGCAGCCGCCTTTCCTGTAGAGCTTTATGCGCTCATAGGTACTCGGATGCCCCCAGGACTTAACTCTAGGCGTAGTGCAAGTTTATTAACAACTCAGCAGCGGCAGGCCGGAGGAGGCTGAGTAAATGGTAATGGATGGTCAGACGTAAGCTGAGGTCAGGGGTCACAAGCAAGTAGAATAGTCAAATAACACGCCAAAGGGTCAGGCTCACCAGCACGACAGCAGAATCCAAGAACAGAGCAAAAGGGTCACAACAGGAGGTCCAATAGTAAACGGACAGAATATCTACAGGGAAACTGGGAAAAAGCAGGAACAGGACAGGAGCAGGTCAGCAAACAGACCACGCTATAACCGGCAGGGAGCTCTTGCTGACCTGCTCCTGTCCTGTTCCTGTTTGTCCCAGTGTTCCTGTGGATACTCTGCCCCTCTGCTATTGGACCTCCCGTTGTTACCCTTTGCTTGGTTTCTGGACTCTGCTTTCGTGCTGGTGACCCTGACCTTTTGGCGTGTTATTTGACTACTCTGCTTGCTTCTGAGCCCTGACCTCGGCTTACGTCTGACCATCCGTTACCATCTGTACAGTCTCCTCCGGTCCTGCCGCTGCTGAGTTGTTAATAAACTTGCACTACGCCTAGAGTTAAGTCCTGGGGGCATCCGAGTACCTATGAGCGCATAAAGCTTTACGGGAAAGGCGGCTGCTATAGGAGAAGACCTCTTCTGCTAGTTTTGCAAGTTTATTATCAGACCGGCAGCCTAACACCAGGTGGACATCACCTACAAGACTTGCTTATTAAACATTAGAAAGATGAGCTTCTAACAAACTCACCCACCATTCACACCTCTTTCAAAGTCACTGCGGTCTCCTCTCACGGCCATGCCAAACATAATTATAGGCAATACTGTATTGCTGCAAGTTTTCATGCAAAAGTCTAAATTAGTGGTATCATACACAAATATTTATGGTAGTTTGTACAAGCAATACGAAGGACACCAGTATATTTGTCAAAAAATTGGAATTGTGAACTGCTCACTCCCAGGCTGGGAGAAAGGTAGTCAGCTGCTTGACTTAACATATCATCTTTACAGAAGTACAAGACACATTATCCATGGCTGTTTATCTACATGCAGTAAACAGACTTCTATTAAGCAGTTATCTGTGCTTCAATGACTCATAAACCTTCAGTACCTGCATACAAACACAATAAAGAGGGAGGGAGGTGAATGAAGAACGGAGAGAGCTAGGGTCAGAGCACAGCTATCAGTCACTCTCTCCATTGGATGGTAGAATATATAGTATACTTTAATGTAATTATTACCGGGTAATTGTAGTTAGTCCATTGACCACTTCAAAGGCTAGCCCCTGAAAGCACCTACCTAGGATGGTGAACGGGAGACAAAGGCAGGGAAGAAAGAATGAGACAAAAGATGAGGATTCTTCAAAGTCCACTCACACCTCTCATTCTGTATAAAATGCTGCTCACACAATAAAGGTATTAATTAAACTATTACATGACAGCCTAATTTTCCTTCCTCACCGATGACAGCCTCTGAAGGTGGTTAAGGCGGATTCGAGAGCAGCAGAATTATGGAGATAGACTCCTTAGTCTTCACTCCAGATACTTAATGCAACCAATTACTAGCTCACAGTTTACGGTGGTGTCCAAGCCCCACTATGAACAATGTGACAATCAGTGATTATTATGCGGGCAGAGAACAATTCACGTTAGAGAACAGTTACCCATATATATCAGGTTTAGTATTAAAGGAGAGCAGCTTTTAACACTTTCATTTCCAGGGAGAATTGATTTTTTTTTTATACCGGGACATGGCCAGGTTTATGAATTGGTATTGATATTTCCTCTTAAAACTGCAAGAACCACTAGTGATGGAGTTTTATAATTGGAAATTCGGGGAGACGCTTTGGAGGAGGGTGCTGTGAGCAGGAGGGCCAATGAGAAGTTGTCATCACGGACAGTGCGGTTTCTAATTGGTCCCCACGCTCAAGCGCCCATTTTGCAGATATTTTAAAGTGGTGAACAAGACTTTTGGGGCTAGTTCAGCTTTAATATTGACCTGTTACTTACAAACAACCGCCCATTAAACAGATAAGCTGAACACACTCTAAATATATATATATATATATATATATATATATATATATATATATATATATATATATATATACACAATTCTTCTTAAAGCAACATTTTTACATGCCTGAATGAAGATAGCCATTTTACAAGGTATAATATTCCAAGGTATTAATGAGTGTCAATACCCCATGTGCTGGCAGAAGAGTGCTAGCTGTGTTCCTGAGAAACTTTTGAGGTAAAAGTAAAATTAGGATATGGGTAGTTACAGGGGAGGGCTGGTAAATATTAGCCCGGGGGACAAAGCTCTGCATTTTAAAGGGAAAAAAAGCAGGTGGCCCACTGACACAGCAAAAGGTAGCCCACTATGGGACCGGCCCAGGGGGCAGATGCCCCCCTGAGCAGTTAGCTAACACCTAAGCATGCAAGTGTGCAGGTGCCCCAGCAAAAAACCCCTCCAAGCCCTAATGGCATGGGGTGGTCATCCAGAAATTGGGGGATTTAAAATAATGATGAGAATCTCTTACCTGGTTGCTACAAAGGAAGAAGAGTGTACTTTCATTGTCCGGATAGGCAAAGGTGAACATTCCCTTCCAACATTTGGTTAGGCATCATCGGGAAGTGGCCAGGGCACAGTGGGGGCATGGCACGTCAAGATTGGTGTGTGGGCATGCCCTGATGGGGGTGTGGCTACACCAAAGGGGATATGACTAGCACTTTTGAAGTGTTACTTCTCTCCTCCCCTCAACTTCAAACTCCTTCTCTGCAGTGTGCACCAGTGCTCGCGGAAACCGTTCATTGAATGTGACATACCTCCCAAATTTAACACTGATGAGGACAAAGCTATCTCGATTGGGGTGACGAATTTTCATATCGGGACAGTCCAAACTAAATTGGAACGGTTGGGAGGTATGGTTACTTCATTATTTTTTATTCTATTTATTAGAGGTTACACATAACATTACAAAAATTCACTTAATGTGGTACTAAATAATAATATGAATGCCTGGTATACAGCAGCGATAAGGAAAAATGTGAGCGAATCAAATTTTTAAAGCAAACAGAGGGTTAAGAGAATGGAGGAAAAGGGAAGTGGAGAGAGTGGAAAGAGGAAAGGACAAGAAGAAAAACGTACATGGAAGTGTACTCTGCAGTATGCAGAGTCGCAGGTACATTAAGGCACCTAGGTTGCCAGCATTATAATTATATATATATATATATATATATATATATACACATATATATAATTGGCCAGAAAATCTATGACATATAAGCGCAGGTTTTTATGAATTTCCCATCTGAAACTAAAGTTCAATTCTAAAGCTTCATTGTAGTATGCGGTAAATTAAGGTCTAAGACAGGGGTGGGCAAACCAGTCCTCAAGGGCCATATAACAGTTCATGTTTTTAGGATTTCTGTCTGTAGAAACAGCTGGGATAATTACTGACCCAGCCAAATAGATTAACTCAGCTGTGCATGATTAAAGAAATCCTAAAAACATGAACTGTTATATGGCCCTTGAGGACTGGTTTGCCCACCCCTGGTCTAAGACCTCAGTTCTGTCTGTATTAATTTTATAACCCGAGGATGAACGTTTGTAATTTCTTTAGAAAGATAGGTATGGCAGTAGGTATAACAAGGGCATAATATGCATACAGGGCAGTCTTATGCTCTTTGTGGGGGGCAGAGAAAATAACATCAATATAGGGATTTAACCGAACCCAGTCTGCCAGCGGTTCAATAACCAGGACTAATGCTAAAGGAGAGCAGGAAGACCCCTGATGTACACGATTATAGATAATAGAAGAGAAGAAGGAAGGTCCATTAGCAGCCGCAGCGGCAGAGGGCAGAAATCCTGAAATTGAAATTGTTAACCGTCTCGATCAAATGTCTTTTTGGCGTTGAGAGCCATAACCAAAGAGGGTGGGTTGTTTTTCTCTTTAGTTGGATTAGATCTATCAATTCTCTTGTGTTTTGCTAGGCCTGTTGACCAGGGACTAAACAGACTTGATATGGGTGAACTAAACAGTGAAGTATATGGGCAGCACTGTGGCTTAGTGGTTAGCACTTCTGCCTCACAGCACTGGGGTCATGAGTTCAATTCCCGACCATGGCCTAATCTGTGTGGAGTTTGTATGTTCTCCCCGTGTTTGCGTGGGTTTCCTCTGGGTGCTCCAGTTTCCTCCCACACTCCAAAAACATACTGGTAGGTTAATTGGCTGCCATCAAAATTGACCCTAGTCTCTGTCTCTCTCTGTGTATATCTTAGGGAATTTAGATTGTAAGCTCCAATGGGGCAGGGACTGATGTGAATGAGTTCTCTGTATAGTGCTGCGGAATCAGTGGTGCTATATAAATAGTTGGTGATGATGATGAAGTATGCTGTTCAGCCCATTATTTCATTATTTTAATAAAAAGATTTGGGTCTATATCAGTGTTGGCTAACCTGTGACACTCCAGGTGTTTGTGAAACTGCAAGTCCCAGCATGCTTTGCCAATATATAGCAGCTTATTGTTGGAAGGGTATGCTGGGACTTGTAGTTTCACAACACCTGGAGTGTCACAGGTTAGCCAACACTGGTCTAGAGGGTGGTCAATAACTCCCAAAAAGGACTGTTTCCCCTATCTGGCTTATGTATAACTTTAATTTTGGCTCTGAATCAAATATGGCCTCCTCGAATACGGTACAGCTAAAGAGGTCTGTTAGCTTAGGAGACTTAAATCATTTTCTTATAATATTGTCTTGAGACGATAACATGGTTTGGGGCAGAAGAGGCTTTTAAAGGCCGGACAACTTCAATCATTTAATCAAGTTTAATGGTGACATTTAGCAATATTGCATCTGAATGGGAGATCTTAGGCAACTTACAAGCTAATAAGTGTCACTTGCCTTACAAAGTTTCTTATTCTTAATGGGAGGCCATTGGGGTTATATAGACAGGCAAACAAATCACAAAATTCTTCTACAATCTTATACTAATGGAACGGATCATGTTATGAGTACATTGATCTCTACACTTATTGGAGATAAGGCTGTCTACATTGTCATGTTTATCATAAAACCTCTACTGTGGCTTTTTGAGATAATACAACATTTAATCGACCCCTAAGTGACAAGATTTTACAGTATGGTTTAGAGCAAGAGTGTTAAAAGCAATAGGGAGACTGTTTGACGCTGCAAATCGTTCATTGCTTTTTTTTTGGCTTGTTTTTCAAGTCAGCTGAAATATTCATAACATACCCTCATATGGTCAACTTGTGAGGTTCCCAAGTGGACAAGGGTCATTAGTAAAATTAAATTAAAAATATTCAGATGAATAAATTCTCATGCAACTTTTTATCATAATATGTGGGAGTGTGGGAAAACTAGGAAATTCTGTGGAAGTTATCCTCTACCCACCCTTTCTGAAAACAGTTAAGAATAGGTTATTGAAATTTTTGTATTTTGACAGACGGGCGACTCTTTCAGGTATTTAAATGGGCTATATACACTGAGCAATTGGATACTCCAACCCACACACATTTACAAAAAATTCTTTGAACACACAGATTTGTATCTGTATAAACAACTTGATGACTCTACAGATGGGTAATGGAACGGAGGCCAATTCTAAGTCCTGGAGACATTTGATCCTTCCTTGCCCTGTGAATGTTTATTGTGCAGGCTTTTATGTAGAGCTCTCCGATATGATGTGGGGACATGGATGGTAGTGGGAAATTACTTTGTAATTTTCTTTTGTATTTATGGTTTCAAAATATTATCTATGGGATCGAAGTCTAACCCAGAGACAAGATGCACCTTGAGTTATAATTATGGGTTTCTTTTATTTGATCATGTTGTTATGGTACCCATAATAAGAATGGAATAACTTACAGATACAATTTTTTTCTCATTGACTGATGTTAACACTTCACGTTCACACTTCTGAGGAAATCACCATTCTAGGTGAAGAAACACAGTAAGCTAGTGTGGAGTATTTAGCAATTGACCACGGATATCATCTAGATATCTACGCACTTCAAAATTAGTACAGTATTTTAAATCTGGAAAAAGTGTGAGCTTAAAACTACACACTGAAAAAGGCAGATTGGAGACGTCTGATCTTACAGCCAGCCACACAGATTACAAACCTCCCACATTCTAGTGCAATTCTAAAGTATGGAAAAAACATTAGTTTAAAACACACCACGATGGTGTACAGTATTGTCAAAGTCAAATAATTGGATGTAGTCGTTTCAAATTAATATCCATCAATCTGATTGTGTTTGAAAGTATGCGAACAGCATGCTACGGCGTGGAAGAGCGTATTTAACCACAACATGTACAAACACTTCTACACACATGTACACTTACACACTCACTTGTACATAGCTCACCTTAAAATAGTTCCAACACACAGACGTTTATAATCAAATGTAATAGAGTTTATAGTTCAATATCATGTTAAATATACTTTATTTAGATCTAAGGTTCAGGATACAGGAAACTTATCATGTTTAGTATCACTCTAATCCCCTATTTATCCTCAGACATCCATTCCTATCGGCCCAGAGATCGCACCTTGCGTATGCGAGTTATGGATTATAGGGAATTATTGATCAGGATGGTATTGTGCGTGTAATGCTAATAGACAAGTTTGAACTAGCTTTTGGCGGGAAGATTAGTATGCATCTGTTGGAGAGCTGACCCCCACCCTTGGAGGGTATCGTTTGAACTGACCTATGTCCTGCATTATACTGGACTGTCCTGAAGCCTGAACCAATGGAAACATGCCAAATCATCTCTATTGTTTTCAATGTAACATAAACTGTATATAAACAGGAGCTCAGGGACTAACAGACAGTCTTCTTGACCACAGACTTCAGGACTGAATGACTGTATGCTGGATCCAGGGCGCCTGCGTATGTAATCGGCTGTACTTATTTTATTATTTGTTACTCTGTTACTTTTTGCTATTAAATCCCTTTGTGAGTTAGAACCACACTATTCGAAGTGGACAATTTTCATTGAATAGCGACAAGACGAACCTAACAGTATGTACACCGTAGTGTACGGTTGTATAGTATGATCACATAACATTACTGCGGGGAATATAAGGCATGCTGAATACTGCCCAGCAGAGTAGAACATTTAAAATCAGGTTCCTTAACCATTGAAATGTTTATTTGAGGTGAACCAATATACACTCGTTTTTGGAAGCGATTATGTTCTGAAAGCCGTATTGCAGACACAGGACTTGAATATTTGGATCTGATTAGTTCTTGGAAAAATTCATATAACATTACCATCTATATGTGGTCTTTGTACAGCCCCAAAGACCACAGACTTCTATTGTATATTCTTATACAATCTAAACAAAGCACAGTGGCCTAGTGGTTAGCACTTCTGCCTCACAGCACTGGGGTCATGAGTTCGATTCCTGACCATGGCCTTATCTGTGTGGAGTTTGTATGTTCTCCCTGTGTTTGCGTGGGTTTCCTCCGGGTGCTCCGGTTTCCCCCCACACTCCAAAAACACACTGGTAGGTTAATTGGGCTGCAATCAAAATTGACCCTAGTCTCTCGCTCTCTGTCTGTCTCACTCTCTGTCTGTGTGTGAGTGTGTGTCTATAGTAGGGAATTTAGACTGTAAGCTCCTATGGGGCAGGGATTGATGTGAATGAGTTCGCTGTACAGCGCTGCGGAATTAGTGGCGCTATATAAATAAAATGATGATGATTACGATAATAAGATCGTTCATTGCATTTGGTGCATGCTCCCAAAATTGATGCGTTACTTGTATACATATTGCTTATGTAAGCCTCATTTGGATAGCCCAATATTTTATTATTGTAAACCAGTTATTAACAGAGGCTATTCTTTTTAACACAAATATTGAGACCATTGAATATTTGTACTAGTGTAACAATTCAATCTGTATCCGATGGTCAATAATTATGTTTTGTTGCTTTACTATATTATTATTACATTAAAGTACTTCTTACAGTGATAAGTTTTGTGTTTAGTTTCCCTCAGTGTCAGTATTTGTTAGAATCTGTTTAATGCACCGTGATCCCTAGAGGTGCCATTAGAGTTTGCACTTTCTATTGTTCCTTTTGTTGATATTACCACTGTTTTACTGATTTCAGAGTAATAACTGCATTGCCAACTGCAACCATCAATGGGATGTTCTTCGTGTTTTTTTCACACCGATAGTTCTGCAATGCATTTAAATGACCTGTGATTTTGATGCTCTATTTTGTATTTTACAAGTACCAGTGTTCAAAAAAAGATGATTAAAAAAAACCCCAAACATTAATACAGGTCTCTTAAATTAAAAGGGAATCATCAACCCACCAATTAAAGTGAAGCGGAGAGGAGAAAGAAGGAGAGATGTAATTGAATTTGAGGTAGGAGGCAGCGTGGTCTATACACAAAAGGGGAGAAATTACTACCGTTGTAAATTGTTGCGATAGACAGGAAACAATCACATCAATACATACCTTTTATGGGAGAATGAAAAAAAAATCCATAGTTACAAGATTTTACTTAAGTATGACATAGGTTAGGTGACTAATGAAGAGCGTTCTTCAGCTACTTTACAGGACCCAAAGGGGCAAAGTTGATAGGACCGTGCCAGCAATGATCTATAACCTGCCCTCTTTGGGCTAGAGACAGAATTAGTAGGGGAGGATTGGAACCTTTCTGTGGAAGCAGCAGCCCACTGCACTCGTCAACCATCGCATGAGAGGGGAACAAGTCTAAAATATCTTCGTATACATAGTTTGGAGCAGAGAAGGAAAGGGGGACATGATGGCAACTTTCAAATACATTAAGGGTTATAACAAGGTACAAGAGGGAAACATTCTACAAAGGAAGAGAAGTATTAGAACACGAGGACATGTACTGACACTGGAGGGGAGGGTGGGTCAGAGGAAATACTACTTCACAGAAAGGGTAGTGGGTAAGTGGAATAGCCTCCCATCAGAGGTGGTAGAGGGTAATAATGTAAAGCAGTGTTGGCTAACCTGTGAAACTCCAGGTGTTGTGAAACTACAAGTCCCAGCATGCTTTGCCAATATATAGCAGCTTATTGCTGGAAGGGTATGCTGGGACTTGTAGTTTCACAACACCTGGAGTGTCACAGGTTAGCCAACACTGCAGTAGAGCAATTTAAACATGCTTGGGATAGACTTAAGGATATCCTTACAAAGATTAAAGTACCAAATACGGTTTGAAGCTACCATAGGTTAAAAAATGAGCAGACTGCATGGGCCAAGTGGTTGTTATCTGCCGTCACATTCTATGTTTCTAAGCCCTCATACTCACAGTTATCTTATTCTGACTAGACAGCTGCCTCATAAGATTTCTATACAAGGCTGTCAGAGACTCATTCATTTTCAAGTCCGTAATGTCCATACGTACACTTTTTGAACTGTATGTGCCGTGGATTAAACTTAGTTGGAGTAATGAAGTTCTAGAGCACAAGTGTTTCATATATTCAGAAAGACTATTCTACAGCATGCCTGAGGCTATGGGGTAAACTTATCAAGCTGTGGGTTTGAAAAAGTGGAGATGTTGCCTATAGCAACCAGACAGATTCTAGTTATTTATTTAGTACATTCTACAAAATGACAGCTAGAATCTGATTGGTTGCTATAGGCAACATCTCCACTTTTTCAAACCCTCGGCTTGATAAATTTACCCTTATGTGCGCTTTTAATGCTCTCTGTGAGACGCCGACATTCATCAAGGTAAATAGTCGCTCTGTGTATGAACTTTGCTGCATATAAGAGTGCATAACACACGGATATATGAAAAGAATTAATGATAGTTTCCTTTAAAATATTACACATCTTGGGTCTGTTGTCTCCATTTGCAGAATAGCGTTGATCAGTCAAATAAAACAAGTCAAATTCACAAACTTTACCAAACCTTTAATGAGGCATACGTTACACCAATCACTTGTAGTCGTCCAATTGAAACAGAAGCGGAATACATGTTATTATAGTCACATATTAGAGGATGAGTCAGACGTAGACAAAATAGTGGATAAATAAGGGTGCTTGTGAAAGCATAAAGCAGTTTGGCATTTGAAATATAAACACAAAAGCACAACAAAAAGATGTTTCCAGTGCCAAGAGATACGTCAAGAGACGATATTGCAAAGTGTACCAAGTCCAGAACGTTAGCCCAAGTCACGTCTATACAACTCAACCAGCTAGACGTGTACGTCTTAAAAGGGATCACCAAAATGAAAATACAAGTTGCTCTAAAGTGAAGAGACTTGTGACATTCACGCCTTTCAGAAGAGTTAAAGGACAATTCCACCCAAAACTCCGTAAGACCGGCAAAAGCAAAGATATTATAGCAACGATCTAAAACTTTCCACCTGACCCCAGTCAACGGAAGACATGGGTGACCCACAGGATATCCTGAATGCCAGGACCAACATACTTTAAGTTTTGGGTGGAATTATCCTTTAAAGATACAGGACAATGTATGTAATCTTGTTACCTACCTGATTACAAAATAGTATTCTCCTTTATCAGACAGTTTGGGGGGTATTCAATTGTTTGTTTTAACGCACTAAAACCCAAAAAACGAGCGCTCTAAAAATATTACCGTTAATACGGTAATTACTCGCTAAATTTCATCTCGCAGCTCCCTGAGCAGCGAGCTGAAATTCAGCCCGCTGGCAGCGAGTAAGTACCGTATTAACTGTTTACGCGCGCAAAATTACCGTATAATATGAAGTTTTTTTAGAGCGCTCGTTTTTTTTTGGTTTTAGCGCGTTAAAACAAACAATTGAATACCCCCCTTTAGGTTCAAAGAGGACGAGAGAAATCTGGTGCGCAGAGGAAAACAGCTTCTGTAATAATCAATATCTCAAAATATCTTAACCTCCAATTAGCTCCTAAACTTTCAAAGAGATTTCTGATTCTAATTAGTAATTCTTTTAACAAAAGCAATTTGCATTTTACATTCGGTGATTTAATATCCGTACACAGGCTGCCTATTCCATCTCTGCTTCAGTATACTACTTCATAAAGTACTTCCCGAAAAGAGTGTTTATTCTAGATTAAAGTGCAAATAAAGTCACTCGTACATTTTTTTTTTCTATTTTAAGCATTTACTGACTTGAACTGGATGCTATCCATTTTAAATATACGGGTTTTTTTTTGTCTAGTGAAGGCAGCCACTTGGTGGTCTGAACCAATATTCATAAGAATGCAGTCTAGGAACTAATGACATCGCTGAGAAGCAGAGACTGAACCACGGTTCAACAACCAATATGGCTCCACCATTGTGCGATGGGGACGGGAATTCCTAAACTTAAGGTTAACTGAATGACCCCAATGTCGATTGATTTATTGATTAAAATAATGAAGCACTTCAAAAATATTTCAGGGAGGGGGGGGGGGGAATTCAAACTTTTTATTTTATTTGGCTACAAGTCTTCCATTCATCTCTCGCCCATGGGAAAGCACTCAGTCCGATACATGGTTTGTGGTTTTTAAGACAAAGTATTTGAACACATGTAGGCTGTACACCTATGTGGCAGAGACGTAGACAGGTAAACATGAGAAAACGACTTGGGAATCTGTTCTCGAACCAGTACCTGAGGTGTTTTACCAGTAAATGGAGACAGGCGCTTTAACAAAAGGAACTGGAACAAAAATGTTGGCATAAAAAAAAAAAAAAAAAAAGGGAAACCAATGTGCAAAAACTGATGGGTAGTCAAGTAAACAGATCTGATATATTGGAGACTACAAACTGGACACAGGTAACAGGTGAGCACTAGTAAACCCACTTCCTCATTTACAGTTTTTTGTTATCCATATTTCACCTTTTAGCAGCAATTTAATATCCATAACTATCCGGAAGGAGACTTGCGGTCGATTAAAGGAAGACATGGGTTGTCCAAGTAGAGCCATTTTAATACTACGTAAATGCATTTTTGACCAACAGGGCGTAATATCTGGCATCGTGAGGCGAGGCCTGCATATTGTTAATAAAGATATCGATTACTGAACCACACGGGGACATACCAGGTGCCAAGACGGGAAGCGTGAGGGATCACAATACACAAGTGCACTTAATTCAACACAGACTTCCTCCGGAACGGCCCCGTTGATTTAATCTAGCACAGTAAGGAACCCCCGTTGTAAACAGGAAACATTAAGTTTGTCGAGACTCTTCCTAGCACAGCTACGACAGGACAAGTCGCTGAAGCGTCTGGGGTACAGCTTCTAATTAACTTTGACCTTCTAAATAAATATGCACACGTTTCTAGAGGATAGCAGCAAAGGTTGTCCTGTTTTAAGCGCCATGTGGTAGAGAGGAAGGCCTGAGCCCAACGCTCCTTCCATTGGAATCCCAGGAAAAGCCTCCGGGGTCGGAGTGTGCGGCCTACAGGTGGACTCTCAGCACGTCGCGAGTAGCCACGGCCCGATGACAATTCATGCACACGACAGAGAGAGACTTTTGTATTTCAGCCAGGCAAGGACGACACATGAGGTGGCCACAGGAGAGCTGGTAAATGGGCTCGGTTTTACAATACGCTGAAAACGTCCTCATACAGGAAGCGCAGCCTTGGACCACACCACTTCTGTTGTGCTCTACGGAATAAACAACACACATGACGTTAGCAATATGGGACACGATCCTCTAAATATAGTCCCTAAATAAAAGGATAAGACCCGTTAGTCATAGGGTAACTGATGCAAACCACAAACACCAAATTCAAATGTGAAGTTGGGACCCATAATAGTGGAATTGTTCATTGTTAATAGGACTTTCCATTGCAATTTAGGGCCAAGGATGCATTATTCGATATCAAGCCCTTTTAGAAATAAATATGCGTTTCTGAAATATTTAATTTTCCTCCCCCATCCTGCATGTACTTATAGTAATACGCATTTCAATATGACTTTTGAATTTGTCAGTATAAGTGTCTATATTACATGGCTATAGCCAACCATAGTCCTGTTTTGGTTACTTCCCCATCCTAGCTAAGTATTTAGCATTAGACAAAGTTAACAAAGCAGAGCTCCTAGACATTAACACACAGTAAATATAACGTATGTATGTTTTAGTAAATTCCCATTTTAAAATCCCAGCGTGACATTTGCCACCTTCTGATTGAATATATATATTCAAGGGGCAGTGTAAACAGCACATGTACTGGCACCAAGAAACACCCCATGACATCAAGCTGCCAGCTTTCAGGACATTGGCTCTGAATGACCACATGATCTCCTTGTCACAGGAACTTCCGCCCACAACAATAATGGTAGGTTTGTAAATAACTATGTTTCAATTAGGATTGTACTGAACCTCTACTATTAAGGTTAGAGCTTTCAAAACTCTATGGCAAGGAAGCTGCAAATGATAAACGCACTTCAACCATTCTAATTTAAGAGTACATATGGCTTAAATATATACTCCTTAACACATCCCCCTGCCTTCCGGTTTTATGTTTCACGTTACAGCTACCTATTGTAGTCGAAAATTGCACCACAGTAAGACATGATTTCTCTTGGTAGTTAGAGAATCTTCTCCTGTTCCGGTGAAGCTTTGGGGCCAACTACCCTCTGCGCCCCATACTCATCATCTAAGAATACATAACCCTGAAGCTGCACTGGGGCTCTGAATCTTGTTAAGAATACTAAAACAAAAACATGATCCTACGGTCTAACATGGAACAGCATCAAATGATACGGACTCTTACAAGAATAAGATTAAACTGCCAGGAGGGACCCTACGAGGTTATTGAACATGTGCATATGAAACAGGGCATGTAAAAGAAACAGGTTGATGAACTAGGAAGCCGCTGCTTACAGTACCGGTTAATGTGGAGCTTGTCATCCAGGGCGGGCTCCCGGCGCTCTCCATGTGAAACCCTTGCGGCTGACTCTTCATAAACTTGGCTGTGTACGAAGGCATTGATCCCAGGGCTGTGGTCAGAGCCAGATCCAGGCTTTGTGTCAGTCTCTGTTCATGGGAAATTGATTCTGTGCACAAGGATACAACACATATTAAACAATTGAGGGTTTGGGGGTTTTTTTTACCTTTCTTGTCCAATTCTGCTGTATTTAACATACCAAAACTACTTCTAATGACTTCACAATTGTCTGCTTAAACAGAGTTTAACCGCCTTTGGAAAATTGTAATCTCCTGGTTTGTACATTCTGACCTTTTAAGAAGGACATTGCTTTATCTTCATGGCTTCCTTTTGGGTTTAATAGAGAACTTTATTCATCAAGCAGTATAAAGTGCCCCTGAGTATTTCAATACATAGGGGCTCATTAAAGAAACAAGGCTGTAGATTTGTATTGGCTGCAAATTTCAATATTAAAAGGGATCTGTTTACTGTAGAGGATGGGTTTTTTTTTGGCAAAAGCTTACAGTCATCTGTACTGGACTCTGCAATACCAGGATGTAGAGAGAAGATCATCTCCATGTAGATTTCAAACAAGCTGGATGTATGAACTTTGACACCAGTGTGACAGGAGGCTCACATCACCTGGCTACATGTTGTCTAGGATCCTCCCATTGCATTTACACTTAAAAGCGGAACTCCGCCTGAAATATTTTCTTCTCTAGTATTTTACAATTTGCAGGCAGTAAAGTACACCCAACACCAGCCCTGTCTTATGCAATTTGGTGTAATATATGTAGCATCTGACTGCAGTACTGCAGTTGCTTAGTGAAAATTGACAGACATTTCAATTTGAATTTAATGTTAAATGCTCCGAGTTTTGAACAATGCAGCCGCCAAGAGCGAGTAGAAAGTTTAGCATTACACAGAACTTCAGGGACCGCTATGGGGGCAGTACCGTCTTTAGTCTAGGCTGCCCACAGGCTGGACATACCGTAAAATATATTAGATGACGACATAATAAGTGTCAATGGAAACTGGGTAACATGAGGGATGCAGGAGATGAGGATATGATGGTGAAAAATTATAATAGTACTGTAATATTTAAAGCTGGAACTAAACCTGAAAGCAAAATGTTAATGTTATAGCTGTCAGGAGCTGTGGAGAGGAGATGGAGCAGTTATATATAACAATAGTTGTATAGATACTTTGGTTGATACCTGAATTTGAGCAGTCCATCTGTGACATTTGACTATCACCTTCCGTCTTCATCTTCTTTGCACTAGAATCTGAGGTAGAGCAGAGACCACTAACGGCTGAAAAGTAGGTGTCTACGTTATCACCGTCATTAGCAGAATCCTCCATCCACTCCACCTTCCTTTTCATGGAGGACAAGGCTATGGCCGAAGGAGTTACTGTGCCTCCAACCCGAGCCCTGCCCAGGAGAGTAGAGCCGGGAATATGGTGCTGCAGGAGGAAGTAGTCTATTCTCACTTTCAGTGAGGGGTGGGGGAGAGGCTGGGATTGTGGAGTGTAGGGAACACCCGTAAATGGATCGCTTGGCATCCTGCCCCACGATGCTTCGCTTTGGTTGCATCTATCGAGTGTGCTTTGGTCGATGACTTTTCCCGATGGAAGGATTATGGGAAAAGTCATGATCTCAAGTGTAATGGGGTCCAGAAACTCCTCGGGGACATCTTGGAGAATATTGGCAAGTTCGCTCAGGCTGTACTGCGCATTTTCTGAGTTACTGTAAGACATATGGTTACTTTCCGTTGGCGACACGGGGCACGGCTGTCCGAAACTATGGGGGAGACTCATGCAGGCGATCTGGTACACGCTCTCCACCATTTCCTTGGAAGAAGTCTTAGCGGGCTGACCCCATACCTCCACTCTCTTTATACTGCAAGGGGCACCCCCGGCTATATGCGTTATACAGATCTTCAAGTGGGTAACGTTACTAAGAGAGTGTAGACCTTTATTCCACAGATCCTGGCATGACGACCCATGGTATGACATCACGTTATCGGTCTGATGAAACGGGTGTCTTGGCTTGAAGCCTCGGTTATTAAAAGTGGCTTTGCTTTGATTTTTCAGCACAACCTTCCCCACCAAGGCAAACACTTCTTTGTCCAATCCCTGGCCAACCGCAGCAGGCTGGTTCAACTCATGGTTACTACAAGATGTTTTATTGGCGGAGGTAGCTGTATAGATGTCCATTCCTGAAAAGTTATGATGTCCCCCAGATGAGGTGTCTATATTAATTCTACATAGATCTATGTTAAACGGGAAGGATATTGTGATGTGTACAGGAGGCTTAATAAAATATTCACAGCGAAACCCGCGATTCCTTTTAGCGAGGTCTTCGGAGACCAGGTTCTCCACTTCATATCCATCGGCACTGATCTAAAAATAGCAAAATATATATCATCCATTGTAAGAAAACACCAATTCCCTTTTTATCGAAAAAGGAGCAATGTGCTACTCTTCTGTCAGCAGATACTGGAGGTACAGATATACGCAAGCAGAAGAGCAACATTGCTGGAAGATAAGAATGGTGAGAATATTCTTTACTATGTTTAAATCCCAGGATCCACCACTTTGAGGAGGATTTCAGGCCGTAGGGATGTCACAGTGCTTTTAAACTGATGATTTCCCTTTTCATTAGAATCTGGAAATCTTACCAGAAGGAATATCTTGATACGTTATAACACTATATTGATGGGCAGCACAGTGGCCTAGTGGTTAGCACTTCTGCCTCACGAGTTCGATTCCCGACCATGGCCTTATCTGTGTGGAGTTTGTATGTTCTACCCGTGTTTGTGTGGGTTTCCTCCAGGTGCTCCAGTTTCCTCCCATACTCCAAAAACATACTGGTAGGTTAATTGGCTAGTATCAAAATTGACCCTAGTGTGTGTGTGTGTGTGTGTGTGTGTGTGTGTGTGTGTGTGTGTGTGTGTGTGTGTGTGTGTGTGTGTGTGTGTGTGTGTGTGTATTAGGGAATTTAGACTGTAAGCCCCAATGGGGCAGGGACTGATGTGAGTGAGTTTTCTGTACAGCGCTGCGGAATTAGTGGCGCTATATAAATAACTGATAATAAATCGATAAACATCGTAATTCTCCAGATACCATTAGATCAGTTACTTACAACTTTTCTGTATGTTTATTTTCCACCAGAAATCAGAAGAAACATCATTTTCCATTTTTGTTTGATTGATTGGGCACCATGTCCTTTTTAGCAGTAGATTAATATTGGTCACCATGACTGTGACATTACAGGAAACAAAACATGTACGATTAAAAAAAAAATATAACGGAAAGACTTTACCTTGTTACAAACGATCCGAGGTCTAAACTGGGGTAGACAGAGGTTCACAACCATCCTGATTACTCTGGCTGATCTGCAGACAGCAGAACCTGCGAGAGAGCGACAGAGTACATCTATCAGAGCACAGACTTCAGATCGCTGTTTGTGGCAGACAGCCATCCGCACACTTGATTTGGTCAGACATGTATATATACACAATTGTGGTCAAATATAAAACATTGAGCCAATCGGTGCTTCGGCTGAATGGCAAGACCAGACAAGGCTCCATTAACACGATCGCATACAGGATTTGTTGTGGTACCATCAACCTCAGTCCGCACTTGACAGATCCAAGGTCGATCGGGACTGTTGGTATTTTTCGGACCATATATATGTGTAAAAAAAAAACAAAAAACCTTGCAGCATCAACAAATATATATGTCTATGGCGGGAGTTAGAGGTACTCCACCCCCCCAGAGACCACTGCCTCCCAGGCAGATTTATTTTCATTCCCAAAGATAAATCATCAGATCTGCGGAGTACAAGAGTTTCAAAAACACAAACATGAAAATAAATGTAAGATAAAGGCAAGCCTAATGTCAACTCGCTCTAACATATTTGACATTTTACATTACTATTTTAGGCTCAAACAATCCCCCCTCCTCTCCCCCGCCAGTATGGTTCCTCCATAACGTCAAAACAAGCCACACACAAAAGGAATCAGTCGGTTTCGTCCTTCATGATCAAATTAACAATAAACACTGGACTGTGAAGGTTCAAAAATAGTTCGCTCCTGGCAGGATTTTGATAAGTTTGATCAGCCAATGATCACAAAGCGTTGGCCCATTGAGTACAGCTGGTCCCTTCTTGTGCACAGCCAACCTGGAAACAAAGCCATTTATTGGATTGATTGGGCTGAACAAATCGATCAATAAGCTTTACAGACAAATAAACATTTCCTGAAACTCTTGTGTATGTAGATTCGTATGGCAGAATATGACATGGCGCTGTGGGCAGACCGGTTTGTGACCAGAATGTGCATACGTGCCCATCTCAGGAGAGGGGACATTTTTAGGTAACGCAATCTTCACAGGCAGGTGCAATTTACATAAGACCCTTATGATATCTACAACATAAATCAGCATTAAATAAAGAAGGACCACAGACAATAATACAGGGCTTCTTATAAAACAGTGCTAAAGACAAAAGTGATGTAAGCCATACCAGCAAATCAGATCTTTGCTTTCCTTTTATACCCACTAGCAAAATGACAGTTACAATCTGATTGGCTACTACTAGTTACACCACGTCTGTGCACAATGTATTCTTTATAAGGCTTTTCTCCACCTCTTTTACCATCCCGTACATTTGTTATTCTGCTGATGTGTGTGTATGTATATGTATATATATATATATATATATATATATATATATATATATATATATATATATATATATATATATATATATATATATATATATATATTAACCCGTGCATGATACTCATGCATTCTAGTTAAATCAAGCTACTTAAGGTGTTAAAAAGGTTCTTGTCATGCATTTGGGCCTAGCCCAGGCCTCCTCAGGGGAAGAGCGTTACTTCCCAACGCAAGCGCCCTTTTTTAACGTGATTTTGTCCACATGTCACCACCTCATCATTTTTCTCCATCACCTCATCCTTCAGCTTCATCGCCACACCCTTCATCAAGCTACTTAAGGTGTTAAAAACTCCCCACTGTCACCCCCGGAAACCAGCAACCACTCCCAACTCTCACTTCTCCTTCAAAAAATATATAGGTCAGTGTATAACTCTGCCCAGGACAGTAGAAAAATAATATTTAACAGATGCGATGGTTTGCAATGCCATCTACTGTGTAAACGTGGCTACTGCAAAAAGGTCTAAACTAAAAAAAACAAAACAAATTCAGCCACTAGAGGTCAGTAATGTGACCATTGTAGAACGTTCAGCAACTTTTCTCGTTTTAAACTTGAGCAAGATATTGGACTTGTGTCCTTGTGCATGGTACTGCCAAGATCATCCAGAGACAGAGATTCAGTGTTAAACATATCTGGCACGGTACTTGCAAAAGTGATGTACTTATTTGGTGTTCCAAAAATTGCGGTGAGATGGCAGAAAGGACATTTTAAACTAGTCGAACATTTCAAAGTGAGCAAACATCAACATCCTGCCTTATTGGTCATAAGTGGAGACTCCCCAAAATGGCTAAAATACAATGTATGCCAAGGACATAGATTTACTTATATACTATATATGCAAGGACGCACACATTTTAGAAATACGCCAAATTAGTTTTACACGGGACTGTCCAAACTGTTGTGCAATGCATCCAAACGTAGCACACATACCATATACAATGTTCTTATTAGCTCCCCTTATCACAGTAGAGAGATATCGTTTTTATTGTTTCCCAGATTATGGGGTTACACTCTGGATTATTCCCAGCACCATGTGACTTTATCGATGGCAGCCAGCAAGAGCTTACAGGATGACGCACACTCACACATTACTTCTAAATTTACATCACATAGAATGGTTATAAAAGGTGCAGTAAATTGCCACTGGAAAGACTCTATGTAGCCATGTTTAACCCGTGCACGAGCGGAGGCGTTTTATATGTTCTGGACCAAATCACATTTCAGTGATAAAGGAATTATTTAGCCATGTTGTGTACCTTACTAACATCCCGCCTTCTATTGGGAGCATAGCAGATTAGTCTTACTTGAAGTGAATTACACAGGTGGAAACAGGTACGTTGAAAAAAAGACAACCCACAGCTTAATGATTCTTCCCATAGCTATTCTAACCCAATTAAGAGAAACTCTAGGCAAAAGACTTGTGTCTCACCTATTTCCAGCATGGATAGATTTAGTGTAACCCGTACAGCAAACACTGGATCCGTCAGTGTTGAGACAGACATTTCCTGTGATCGGTGGGATAGACTGCTGTGTACAGTAATCTGGTACCCACTGTGAATGGGAAGACGCTATGGACTAAAATCACATGCAAAAATCAAAATGTTTCAAACAGGTTGAATTAAAATAACTCGCCATCATTCCAGTGTTCCCCCCAGCACCTACTTCCCGAGTGCTCCACCCGGCTGGTTTACTTGTCACCCGGCTCTTGGAGCCCAAGAGAGTCCTATTATAATAGAATAAACCAATGTTTCTCCTATTAGAACAGGCACTATGTGAGCACTACAGCCAGCAGTGTGTGTTAGACCACTGACCACCAGTGTGACCAGTCCTGGCAGCTGGGGGCAATAGCCTCCGACATTTTACAATATTATTGCAAAGTATTACACTGCCCCCATCTGGCTGCTGCTTAATGCCACCCGGCTGGCAACATTTTCTGGGTTAGAAGACTGCGTTCACAGACCCCAGTTCAGGACATTCACTATTTTTGTACTCTGCTATGGCCATCGAATGTTACATTAGTGCGGGTTAAATAATGATACTAATAAAGTTGGCGATAATTCCATCAATTTAATAAATACAAAAATACAGATATACAATAATAAGCGAAGTCTACTAAATCGGTTTACTTTGCAGATCAACTAAGTAGCATTTGGGATGAAAACCTGTTTTCACCGTATCTTATATTTATAACTGCTCCTGGTTTTTTTTTAGCAAAGATACATTTTTACTATAAACTTTTAACAAATAATATAACCAACACTCGTGCTATGGACTTAAATTTTCAGTGCTTAGAAAACCTGAATGCTGTTGAATTTTAGCAATATTGCAGAATAAATGGGCAGTCATATCAGCCATAGTTACTAGGTCACCCATCATATTCTACGGAGCCAAACACTTTGCAGTGTAGATAGGCAAGCTGCTCTGATTGTGTACGTTTTGTAAGAGGAAACCACTCCCAGTACGGCAGCTCGACCACTACGTATCCCAGCTTACGCAGCTGCCTCCTTTTCATGTTGTGAAGTCCCAAGAGACGTTCTGTTCCATAGCAGTAATGATTGCGGTTTGTAACCTGAATTGCCATCCTAATGGTGTCGTCACGGCACGCAGCCTTTTGATCTAACTTCATTCCCATGTTCATCTTGGACAATAAGTCGTTGGTGATCTTAATACCATTGGATTTCTTAGGAGTATCGGCAACATCCACTGAACCATCATAGCTATTTTCCAAAGCCGGTTTTGAATTTTTATTCAGTAATTGACTCAAGAAGTCATCAGTGACCTGGACACGAATGGATTTCAGTTGATGTTTGTCATCTTTAGCAACATCAACATTAATAGCGATAGGTTTGTTGTAGATATCCAAGTGGACCTCCAGATCCTTCGATCTGGTATGAGGCAAAATCATGTGGTTCTTTACATACTCCGGTCCGCCCAACATGAATTCCAACATTGAGGCAGCTTTAAGGAACTCCGGCTTCACGTATATGTCCTTGTTGGACAAATTCACAAGCATTTCGGTTACTTCTTCTCGGAGCTCCGGTAAAACAGTTACTCCTTTGTACTCAGGGCATTCAATTTGTACACTGCCAGATATGGTGAAAAGATCCTTTTTTAGCTCAAACAAACTTATTTTCGTAGACTGCGCGATAAACTTCTTGCTTAAGACCAACTTGATGAGATCCAACGGAAACCGTTCACAGAACGCTAGGGCCATCAAACAAGTGAGAAAGTGTTCTGGAAACAACTGAAATTCCCTCAGGTTCTTGCTGATTTCATTGATCAAGGCAGAGTAAAAAACATCAGCGTTCGGTGGTTCATAGGTCAGAACGCCAAAAGACCAGAGGAACTTGGCGATGTCTTTGCTCCGACAGTAAGACACTCTATCAGGGAGAGCCAAGGCGACTGCGTCCATGAGGTCCTCATTCAGGATATGCATTGAAGCAAAGCACAGGACGACATGCATCATACCCTGAGTGCCCATAACAGGTATGCGTTTAGGAAACACCTGCCCAACTTGCTTGAAAAAGTCTAAGTGGTCTACACGGGTGAATCTGAACATTTTCAGAACATTCACCAAGGAGAAATTACCAATTTCTTCTATATTTTCTATAATTATATCACCAAATTTTCTCATGAGGTATTCAGATAATCCGTTACCAGTCTTGAAATATCCTAGACAAACGGCTCCGATTTCTTCTACATTAATAGTGTTTAGATACCTCAGTACCATTGACTCAAGTCTCTCCATCAACTCTTCAGGGGCACGCCTGCCTTCACCGATAATATATATTAGCTGTATTACCTGGGCTAAATTTAGGTCCGTACAGTGGAGCCGCATATAGTTGTACATGTTGCCCAAGAATTTAGGGACGCTACAACTGATACACCTCCAAGTGTCTGCCACGTGCAACAACTCATCGGTAGACAAATCCCACACCCGACGACTAAACTCTACTTCATAACCTTTCAGCATGGAATGGTTTGCGGGAATTTTGAGCCGTACAAAAGCATCAAGTAAACGTATTATCTCTGCGTTGGTGTATAGGGGAAGATTTGCAGTGCTACGACTACAAAGAATTCGAAACTTTTTATTTGCTTTTAGCACTCCAATTTGCATCTTAGGCGCATAACTGAGTTTCTCAAAAAAATCTGATATGTCGCTAGCAGCTAGATGACCATCAGGTGTCACTTTCTGTAGAATGTCCTCACATTCCCACATGGATGTGTCTATTGGATGCTCAGCATTATAGCACAATAATTTGTATTCTGGTCGACACTGTTGAAAACACCTTGGATCTGCCATACTGTCAAAAGATTCCATAGGATATGGATTTTCTGTTCTGCTCTTCCTGAAAGATTCTACAAGTCTTCTTTCAGATGTCTTAGTACTAGCTAAAATTATTTTTTTACTTTTGGGCCAAATCTGGGATCTAGTGGTGTCAGATTTGTTGTCTTCTGCCGAGCGATGCCTTCTGTATCCATATTCTGCTATTCCTTTCCCGTTGTCAACTATTTCTGTGGAATAAGCAGAAGGGTTGTGGAGATCCTTACTCTCTTGAAGGTCTACTGCATTGCTGTTGGCTTTCTTGAAATCAGCAGAAGTCTTTGCAGATTGAAAAGCAGTAGATTGTCCATCTGGAAGTTTAGTACTTGTCCATCTAGCAAAAGAAGTAATGGCAGCTGCTCGACAAACACCTACTTGTAATCTTCGATATATCGCAGTAGCCATGGATCTCGCGGCCCCAAGACAGATGGGTGTCCAAATACTGAAAGAAGGGCAGATGAAAAATGTAGATGAGTGTCTTCCATCTAATTAAGAGTGTCTTTATTGTACAGAAACACAATCTGGTTGAAAGGATCACTTATCCACGAAAGCTCTGGGGGCGGAAAGTGGAAGATTGGGCACAAAGGTCATCTCAGCAGGAAGACACAATTGGTGCACACGTTTCCTTCCCAGGAACACAGTGGTGTCCTAATAAATCCACTAAGCGTCTCGCCATAGAACAGTAAATGATGACAAACTAGGTGTCTTACGTTCATTTGTTTCTACAGTCACTGGATTAAAATCCTCAATCAATACTCCAGTCTTCATGTACTGGGGATAAGAGAGTTAAGAAACCCTGTTGTAGCGTGGTTTAGGAATTGCAATCTAATATCTAACCGGGGTTATAGGTGATACCACTTTTTTCCGCGCACCAGTTTTCATAAGTGTCCCTACAAGTATCACCGACAGATAGTTAATCACAGATAACAAAGCAGGGAAGTATCATGCTCTACATCGGCGCACACGTTTGGCAATGTGCAGAAATCTATGAGTGATGTTTTATATTAAGCTGGATACCACACAGTGAGTCCAGCAAGCGGAGGACAATGAAGTTTAATGGAACCACGACTCACATTTGAATGCCTCATATTTTTTAGAATACAAAATGAAATTGTCAAATTAGAACAGTGGTCAATTCTGAAAACTGCTGCAAAGGACAATCAGATCTTCGCATTCATTATATAAATTGCACCAGACCAACAGTAATTAAAGTTACTATGCGATATTAATATATATACAGTGGAGTGTTGATATTTAACACAGATCTGGAACAAGGTATTAAAAAAATTAGCAACCAGAAGTTTAATAACAAAAGAATTGAATGCCACACAATAATTTTTAAGGGTGTGGAGACAGAGCTACAGCAACACCCCGCCCTCCACCACACTGCCACAGACCGCACCCCCTCTCCGCCATGCTGCAACAGTCAGGTACATATGGAAAAGGTTTCCATGCCTTAACATGGGATATTGCACATTATAGCTACCTTTGACTTGTAGCTTTTGATTTTTGTTAAAGGGACTATAGAGCCACTATATTACAGAGTATAATACACATGGAATAACTAGAGAACTTATACTTAACTAAATATATCCAAGATGCTCTTTTTCACTCCTGTAAGACTACTCCACAACCCCTTCAAGGAGCATTAATTGCTATATGCAGCAACCACTTTACAGCCAGACTCTTTAACCTTGAAAGCGATCCAAAATAATTTAGATTTGTGCTTACAACGATTTTGTCAGTAAGCTTAACTGTAAACACAGACATCCACAAGTACCAGGGATAGCTGTAGGCAAGAACCTTTTGTACATTATGATCTGTGTGTGCCAGAGATTTGACCAAGAAGAACATTGAGCGATATCAGTCAGTAACAGGGGAGGAGAGAAAAAAAGCAGCCTTATGGGGTTTGAAGTGGGTAGAGTACAGATTGGCTTTATTATCTACGTTGTCTTCACATGAATCTGGCTCAGTTTTCTTTGATCAGAGCCATAATCCGGTGACAATAACAGAAATCCCAGTCTGGATTCCACTGATGGTTTCTAGGACAAGCACCAGATTTTGCATTACTTTTCTAGATTATCGCACAGTTTCTATGCTCATTAGTGGATATGACTCAGATTTGTTTAATAGTCTCTGGAAATGGTCTCTGCTTTGCATTTTGTCTATTAGTAAGTGCTCTCTAAGGAAAATCCTGCAGCCACTCATCATAAAGATGGGTCCATATACAGATGCTGATTGAATGTTTTGCTCACGTACTTTTGGCTGTGCCGTCATAACCCTCCACTACCTGCAGATGTTCATGGGCTCACCCTTAGCCATGACTAAACTGATTAACAGCAATTTATTTTACCAGTTATTAAGAGCATTCATGGCAGATGTCAGTGTCAGCTGGAATTAAAGAAAACATTAAGGAAAACACGGTGATAAGTTGATGAAACGAGAGGCAGCATGTAGCTCCTGCTGTTCTTACACCCACAAGCTGGGGCCTACGTGCCCTACCCACAAATCCAGACTGGTCCTAAAATAAGAGTACTGAAATAATATACTGCCAAAGGCTGCTGCAATAATACCTGCACGTGACAATCTGTGCTGACAAGCTAACTTTTAACTCTTATGGGTAGAACCCTGGAATACAACAAAATTGGTCATTATACCGTAAAAATGTCTAAATACAACGCAGTAGTTAACCTGAAAATAAACCTCAATCCTACCACATTTAAAGGTGAAAACTGGGGATGAAGGATTAATACACTCAGTAAATTATAATTAGTGACACCCCCCAAAAAAAACAAAAAAAAAAAAAAAACAACCTGGGGCCTTCGTGGCATTTTTGGGTACACAGATAAGTATCACTCCTGCAACTGAACAGGAACATCTGACATAATTACAACCTAAAATCCAACTAGTCTTAACATGACACTATGGTTGTGGGATAGATACTACATACTATTGTACCCTGATAGACTATATAATGCCCAGATATAGATCATACAGGGTAAGGACATATACAACTAGAGAACATATAGAATACCATTGGTAGCTACAGATCACATTATGAGGTATAAATAAAGCAGGGATACATTATATATGGTAGTGACACTGGCACCTAAAAAATATATTTTATACATGTAGCTATATGGACATCCACACCTATGGAATATATCGAGCTATATGCACACACATATAGAATATATACACACACAATATATAGCTATTAATCATATTTCAACAGAGACTTTGGGGTATATTTACTAAACTGCAGGTTTGAAAAAGTGGAAATGTTGCCTATAGCAACCAGATTCTAGCTAGCATTTTGCAGAATGTACTAAATAAATAACTAGAATCTGATTGGTTGCTATAGGCAACATCTCCACTTTTTCAAACGCGCAGTTTAGTAAATATACCCCTATGTATTCAAATCCTAAAGGCACACCCACAATCAAAGAATATAAATTATACATGTAGCTCTAGATCCTATATGATTAGTCACACCTACAGAATACATAGTCTACATATATATAGTATATATATGTTGCTATAGTGATATTTACACCTATAGATCAGTCAATGGAGCAGGTGCACCAACAGATCACACGTTAGTGACAAAGTGAACATATAGGACCTCATTAGTGTTAGGAACATAAATCAGCTAAAGAGAATAAATTTGCTGCAGAATAAGCCATGCTGCTATGCAAGGGGCACAAATGCAATTTTTGGTTTGTATGCAGGTAAAATATTGGCTGTCCTTATATTCACCACACACATAATGGGCAACTTTATTTTGACGCATAGATTTGGAAAGAGCTAGGTTGTGCCCCATCCCAGCTGTAAATATATCAACACAATTTAACCGCCTCGCACATTAACATGGTCTGGCTGGCTGGATTTACTTGTAACTATAAACCAGGCCCACAATGTAGATGAAGCAACACAAGACGATGCCCCTCATAGATGTAGATTTGAGTGTTCTTATAGCTACACAATATATAGTGCACAGGCAGATAAAAGTTCAAGGGAACATACATCATATACTGCAGGGTCCCTCACACCTATAGTATAGCACATATAGAATATACAGTGTACAGGCAGATATAGTATACAGGAACACACATCACACTCTGCTGGCATGCACAGACATGCATAGCACACAGCAGACAGGCACACACATTCATGACACACAGCAAGCGGCCACACACACATACATGACACACAGCCAGCAAGCATACATACATACATACATGACACACAGCAGGCAGGCACACACACACACGACACACTGCAAGCATACATACATGACACACAGCAGGCAGGCAGGCACATACATACATACATGACACACAGCAGGCAGGCACATACATACATACATACATGACACACAGCAGGCAGGCACATACATACATGACACACAGCAGGCAGGCACATACATACATACATACATGACACACAGCAGGCAGGCACATACATACATACATACATGACACACAGCAGGCAGGCACATACATACATGACACACAGCAGGCAGGCACATACATACATACATACATACATGACACACAGCAGGCAGGCACATACATACATACATACATGACACACAGCAGGCAGGCACATACATACATGACACACAGCAGGCAGGCAGGCACATACATACATACATGACACACAACAGGCAGGCACACACATTCATGACACACAGCAAGCAGCCACACACACATACATGACATACAGCCAGCAAGCATACATACATACATGACACACAGCAGGCAGGCACATACACACATACATGACACACACAGCAGACATACATAGTCACATACATGACACACACAGGAGCACACACGCTGTCTCCCCCTCACCGTCACTCCTCCTGGAACAGACACAATCCCCGGCACAAGCTGATGACGCAGTGAATGTCAGTCTGCCGATCCGGGGGGCGTGTCCCGGAAGTTGAAGGGCGGGACCACGTTTCAAATAAACTGACACACATCACGTGCCAGCGAGTAGGCGGTGCCGTTAGAGGGCGCTCTCAGTGTGACGCCCCTCGCCCCGCCCACTTAGTGGCAAGATCAAGTTCCTATAGGCTGACCTATTACTGTGTGGATTATATACATGTGTATATCACTGTGTTATACAGGTCAGTGGGGTTGTATCCCCATGTCTTGTTCATGTATGTCACAAGGGTGACCCTGGGTGAGACAGCTGGAGAGAGCCCTCACAACTAATGCACTTATATATTACTGTGGTAGGCCCTCCATCAGGCAGCACTGAGTGTTACCATTAATATGATACATTTAGAGAAGCGGCCATAGGCCAAAGTCCTTCTCGGCTTGTTATCCTGGGCTTGGGCCTCCTTCAGGCCTTCTCTGTCCATACTCCTGAATTACTGTACCATTGGATATGGTTTCTGAGCTGTGTATTTGTTCCTCTGATCTGCGCCCCAGTACATTGACCCCACAAGGACTGGTGCCCTTGGAACGCCACAGATAATACATGGACTATCTGGCCTTATTCAGTCAGCTAGTTGGGTTGTGTTTGACCTCTTGCCAGGATGAATTACTGGGGATATCTTCGCCCCTTACCCCTTGTTCCAGTGCTGGGATGTCTTATCAGACAGTACACTGGCTGGGTAACCCCTCTACACGTAGATGTAACCCCCCATCTGGTGTTAATACCTCCCAGTGACTGAGTGTGTGCCCTGGCACAAGGACCCACAGGAGCCACACTGGGAATGTTGCTTAGCAACATCACCCTGGTATAAGCTGAGGGGATCAGAACCAGCAGAGAGAGGGAGAGCCAGGACAGAGGGGAGGAGGTCCTGGGACCTCCCCTTGTAATCTGGGAGCTGGTCCATCGCCTGCAGCCACTAGTGGCCATAATACTAGTAACATGGGGCGGATTTTAGAGATAAATTACCTCAGAAAGTGACATAATGATAGAAAGTAGCAGCACACAGGGGGTGTCTGAGATAATAACCCCTGCAGAGGACAGGAGAGATATTACCACCGCAGAGGACAGGAGAGAGATATAACCCCCGCAGAGAACGGGAGAGAGATATAACCCACGCAGAGGACGGGAAAGAGATATTACCCCCGCAGAGGACGGGAGAGAGATATAACCCCCGCAGAGGACTGGAGAGAGATATTACCCCCGCAGAGGACAGGAGAGAGATATAACCCCTGCAGAGGACGGGAGAGAGATATAACCCCTGCAGAGGACGGGAAAGAGATATTATCCCCGCAGAGGGCAGGAGAGAGATATAACCCCCGCAGAGGACGGGAAAGAGATATAACCCCTGCAGAGGACGGGAGAGAGATATAACCCACGCAGAGGACGGGAAAGAGATATCCCCGCAGAGGACAGGAGAGAGATATAACCCCCGCAGAGGACAGGAGAGAGATATAACCCCCGCAGAGGACGGGAGAGAGATATAACCCCCGCAGAGGACGGGAGAGAGATATAACCCCCGCAGAGGACGGGAGAGAGATATAACCCCCGCAGAGGACGGGAGATAGATATTTCCCTAGCAGAGGACAGGAGAGAGATATAACCAACACAGAGGACGGGAGAGAGATATAACCCACACAGAGGACGGGAGAGAGATATAACCCCTGCAGAGGACGGGAGAGCGATATAACCCACACAGAGGACGGGAGAGAGATATAACCCACGCAGAGGACGGGAGAGAGATATAACCCCCGCAGAGGACAGGAGAGAGATATAACCCACACAGTTCGGGAGAGAGATATAACCCCCGCAGAGGACGGGAGAGAGATATAACCCCCGCAGAGGACGGGAGAGAGATATAACCCACACAGAGGTCGGGAGAGAGATATAACCCCCGCAGAGGACGGGAGAGAGATATAACCCACACAGAGGACGGGAGAGAGATATAACCCACGCAGAGGATGGGAGAGAGATATAAACCCCGCAGAGGACGGGAGAGAGATATAAGATATCCTTAGATTGTACGCTCCTCTGAGCAGGGCCATCTCTCCTCCTGTTTCCACCACTTCTAACTCTGCTCTCTAGCTACTTAGCCCTCCTCCTCGAGGGTCCTCCACCCCACGTCCACTCTCGCTCCCTCCTCCCCCCTGGGGGTCTCCCTGTCTTCCGCGCCCTCCTTCTTGGGCCCCGTCGTTTGCGGATCCTCCCTCCCCCTTCCCCGCCCTCTCTAGCTGTGCATTGAGCTTACTGAGTTGCTGTGTTTACTGTACTGTGCTGTCTCCCATTGTATTGTAATTTTGTTTGTCTCTGTACGGCGCTGCGGATGCCTTGTGGCGCCTTATAAATAAATATTAATAATAATAATAACCCCCGCTGAGGACGGGAGAGGGATATTACCCTCACAGAGGACAGGAGAGGGATATAACCCACACAGAGGACGGGAAAGAGATAACCCCCGCTGAGGACGGGAGAGAGATATAACCCCCGCAGAGGACGGAGAGGGATATAACCCACACAGAGGACGGGAGAGAAATATAACCCACGCAGAGCACGGGAGAGCGATATTACCTCCGCAGAAGACGGGAGAGTGATATTACCCCCGCAAAGGATGGGAGAGAGATATTTAGGGAAATTGTAAAGGGGGGGTGTACCTCTAAAGGATTTTAATTTCATTCATCCAGCTTATAGTTCTTACATTGTAGCAAAGTCCAACAACAATTGTGGGTATATGTATTAAACTATTGTGGCTTGATCACTTATAAATTACGTATTGTATAAATATATTTAAATTATTAGCGTGGTGCGCCAATGTATATCATTGCAAATGTACAAATCTTTCTATATTGGTATGTGTTTGGTATGGAAATGTATTGATAGATGTCATGTTTGGGTCTTGCATCTGTCTGGAGACAGGTAATCTCATGTTAATTAACTCTTTTCATGTGAAGTGACCAACAAGTCTGTCTAGCCTGAAAGAACAGGTGGGGATCATTAGACTTGCTGGGAGACTCCCTAGGTTCCTAAGACTTAGGATGCAAGTGATCACAGATGAATGTGAATTTTACATGTAAAAAGCAATACTACAGAAATGTTATATTCTAATGGTAAACATTCAATAGAAAACTTCCAACATAGTGACACCGCTAGTAGCAATGTAAAAAGGTGTTAAACCCCTCCAGGCTAATTTATGTGCAGACTGCATGAAGCACCTGGATTGGTTAGAGTGGCGGGAGGCTGGATTGCCTCCTGCTGGAGTATCTGTGTAAATCTGTATAAAAAGTGGACTGTTTGACCATGTAATGTATTATTTCATCTATACCTTTCTGAATGCCACTAGTACCTTCAACTAGTGGATGTAACTGTCCTTTTCAGGACTTCCTGAGATAACAAACATCAACTGCTTAAGGAACCTGCTTTGATGCCTACTTACCTGCTGTAATTCCTGTGACCACAGATTAGACCAATCTAACCATTATCCGGCTGTTCTGAGGTTGGGACCCAGCAATCCAGTACCAGCACTGTGCCCGCTACCTGCAGCTCTGGCCAGTGTGATAGGCCAGAGGGAACCATGCACAGCAACCCTGATCTGAAGGCAAGAGGTCAGGGGTACCAGCCCAGGTGTACCAGCAAGGGGGTACACTAGTAGCAAGAGTTACCCAGAAGGACGCGGTTCTGGATGCCGCAGAGGAGTCCAGTGGTGGCAGCATCTTAAGCCCCTCCTACTGCGGTTGTCTAGTCTTCCGGGAGGAGTCCCCGAAAATCATGAGCTTCCCAAAAATTCTGGGAGGATAGGCAAGTATCTTTCAAACTCACTTGCTTCAGGCCACAAACTCATAACTTCAGCCCACAAGGATACAAATCATTTTATAATCTATTGGGGGATATGAATAAAAAATGTATTGACGTCCCTTATTTACCTAGGGTACATAGTTACTACTCAGTGTCTCCAATATGTCACTATTGTTTAGTGGTAAAATAAGCTGGATATTGGTTAAATCAACAATATGGTTGCCGCCACTGTATTCAGTACAAGGTGTGGCAATTCTGTTCTAATGTTCAATGCAATCCTACTGAATGGATTTTTAAGGTACGTTTGACAAGGGTGAGAGCAGCTTTTTTATTATAAGTCCTCACTTCTTAATCATGTGTGTCCTTATTTTTTAAGTGGGCAAAGGTAGCTCTCTATAACAGAATGGTCACAGGAGTTCAGCACAGAGTATTTCAAGAGATGTGTGGGAGGCAGTGACCTGTCCACTCATATGATTGTGTAAATGAAGGTAGGACTGCATGTGACAGGGGCAGTGACATGATATGAGGAGGGGAATGGAGGCAACAGGAAGCTACAGACCGATAGGTATATAGTAGAAGGAGCAGGGTCCCCAGCAGCACAGAGTATATCAGGAGATAAGTGATGTGTTAGTGAGGACAGGGCTTTATGTGACGGGGCAGTGACATGATGTAAGGAGGGGAATGGAGGCAGCAGGAAGCTACAGACTGAGAGTTATACAGTGGAAGGAGCAGGGTCCCCAGCAGCACAGATTATATCAGGAGATGAGTGATGTGTTAGTGAGGACAGGGCTGTATGTGACGGGGCAGTGACATGGTGTGAGGAGGGGAATGGAGGCAGCAGGAAGCTACAGACTGAGAGTTATATAGTGGAAGGAGCAGGGTCCCCAGCAGCACAGATTATATCAGGAGATGAGTGATGTGTTAGTGAGGACAGGGCTGTATGTGACGGGGCAGTGACATGATGTAAGGAGGCGAATGGAGGCAGCAGGAAGCCACAGACTGAGAGTTATATAGTAGAAGGAGCAGGGTCCCCAGCAGCACAGAGTATATCAGGAGATTAGTGATGTGTTAGTGAGGACAGGCCTGCATGTTACAGGGGCAGTGACATGATTAAGACCCTTAAGGAATCAAAGAAAAAGTCTGAATTTATCAAAAATCTAAATTTTGGCCTACCCCTGTTATTTTAGTTTTTCAATAAACTATAAACAGAATTGCCCACTCTCTTAAGGGCAAGGACGCTTAGCCGCCGGCAAAGGAGCAGCGATGTGCCATGATGAAGACTCGCCTACCTTGGTAAAGACTGGGTGGGCAGAGTCAAGATGATGTCATTAGCTCCATCATACACCTTGCAGCGTCCAATTGATGATGCCTATGGTGTCATCAAGTCCCACCACTTCCTCTGTTATACATCCTCTACGCCTCTCCCCGAGGGGAGATATGAAAAGTAGTTCCAACGCATATGCGGCAGATTCAAGACCTGGGTTGGTTTCAGCCGTGTCATTTGCAAGAGCTACCGGGCAGGTGTCAGTGCCGACTGATAGTGATGACTGACTCGGCATAGTCTTTGTTTTGAAAACTTAACGTGTGCGTCCTTCTAGATAGCACAGAGCATTTGTATGCAAGTAAGATAGACCATACAAATGCTTTGTATGTACAGTACACAGTTTTTTTAAGCATATGTTTTTATTCATGATTATAGTGTGAAATGTTGTTCGTTTATGTTGTACAATATTTTATTTTGTAAGAGTTCCGCCGTGACCTTCTATTACACATATACTGCACTCTGTTGGGTCTGTTAACATACGACAAGTAACGTTTCGGCAGAGCATACGTACTCCCAGATTCAAATCGAAACGCATCTCGAGATCCGCTTGGATTTGAATACTGTCGGAACTAGGCTCGAATTCCGTACTCTTTTTTTTGCCCGTAAGTCGCGTTTGGACTTGAATCAGGTGATTAGGAATATGAAGGTAATAGTAAGCCACAGACTGAGAGTATGAGAGCAGGAGCAGAATTAGCTGAACATATTGCTGAATCAGTAAATACATACAGCTCCCTGTACTGCATTAGAAATGAAACAGAAGTTTTTACAACCTGTGGATTTTATTAAGAGATCGTTGATGTTCTACGTCTAACCCTACAGTGCCACATAGATAAACACATTGAAATTATTTATTAAAATTTCAGGAATGTTACTTGATAGAAAATGCAACATCTCAGGAGGTTGTCTGAGGCCATCAGTATTGTTTATCTAAAGGAATTAGTCATAAAACAAGCAGATAATGGCATTTCTCATGGTTACAGACACTGGGTCAAAATATACAGGTCTCATTTAAAATAATTAAACCACATAGAAAAAAAATGATAAAACAATGTCCAGAATTCTGAATTTTGCCAGGCCTCAGATGACACCATTGATGCAGATTGATGATGTGTGGTCTAGGAGTTGACTGTAAGGTTCTTAAAGAAAGCATGGCTTGAAAACACTGCAAGAGTCCGGGTGGAAGAAGACGGATAATAGTTTTTAACCTGTTATTTCTTCTGCATCTGTCTCGCCAATACGTCAGCCTGTAAACCAACAAGAACATGGAGTTATTAATAGAATCAGATAAGGCACTACTGTGAATTCTATATTTATATACACAAATATACTGTATTATATAGTACAAGTTCTATATATATTGGTCCTGATTTATTATGGAAAGTAAATGCCGATACGTGCCGTATTTTACATAATATTGCTCTGTGCAACCGTATAACCGCACTATACACCACAGAACACGGCAACGTCCAATCCATCTTCGAGCACAAAGGACCCTTACTACAGCCTACGATTTCATGGGAGGAACGAGGAGGGGACTGGGTGTATGCACATAGTCAACGTACAGTACGGGTGTGCCAAGCCAGGGCGCACCCAGCAGCATGTGATTCAAGCTGTGGGCATCTCTAAGCTACGTGTTACTCTGTCCTATACATGCTAGAACATTTGTTTGTAATCGGGAGCATCTGTTTTAATACATTTGATATACACTTGACTTTAATAACATCCTAATAAATGTATTTTATGGGGAGTAAAAAGAAAAACAACATTTTATATTAATGTTTTGTCATTAATGGCATTAATTAGATTTTTTGTTATCGTCTCCTAGAGCAGAGCGCATCTACAAACGTATTCATCAACAAACGCATCTTCAGATCTGCTCCTAGTCCAATACGGATGTGCGTGTTACAGACTTTCTTGCGTTTTGATGGGGGAAAAAAGCAAATTACTTTCGTTGGCATGCCTTAATGAATCAGGCCCATTATATCTTTTATATACTTGCCTACTCTCCCTAGGAGGCTCACGAATTTTAGGGAGTCCTCCAAGATGAGTAGGCATCCTCCCAGGCCCTGGAGGAAGCAGGGCATAATGACCCAAATCACGCCATCAAGCCCCCCCATGTATTTGCGCATTTCACAGCAGAGGATGGTGTCACCAGCCCCCTCCTGCACTTGTCACTTGACCTACGCTCACAAGGTTACAAAATTTGGTAAATATATATTATATATTACAAGTTACCAAGCAGTTCTGTCACTTATACAGGTCACAGAAATCCAAGGGGACATTTAATATCTGTAATAATTGACTGAAGTGATAACATCAGAACTCACTATTCACAGTTCTTGTTTTACAGTACTTTATACATTTACCTTATATACAGTCTCAATTTTGTCAGGAGAGTCCCGATTCGCTGACCGCAATACGGGCGGGGCTGACACATAAGTGGCCATTTGATTTTCCCTTGTATAAATGTTGGCAGGTATCAATATATTGCTATCACTTGTGTATAACATATTACTAAATTTTTTAGTAATATCTAAATGAATGCTGAGCTGTTATGTTACATCATTAAATAGATTGTTCACCTTTGGAGAATTTCATTTGGAATTTGCGAATTATTATTACTACTGATTTTTACAGTGTCATTAATTCCAACACCAATGTGTAGAGTGATAGGTACAAGTAGGGTGTTATAAGAACAACAGAACTGTAACATTTGCGCAATATAGTGACACAATAGGAAAGGGTGGACAATTTAGCTTAAAATCTAGGGGGAAAAACAGAAGCATAAGGTTAATTTTTGCCACTGCACGGGTACAAGTTCATTGCAATGAGCTGCAGATGGAACAATTGCTGTCCAATGAAAAGTATCAGATTAGTTTCACGTTGCATACAATTTGTGTTTGTATTTAGGTTGCTGACACTAATTGTTATTTGTCATTTCACAGCTCTCTCATATAAGGTAACACCTTATCCAAAGAAGGAGATGTCCATTGACTTTTGTATTTCCTAAGGCGTAACATGAGCTCACAAAATTCCAAGGTTATTTCTGACATCTTCAAATAATTTCAGATGTCTACCAGAGGTACCCCCTGAAGCATAGTGTTTGACCCTTTAAAAATCAACCAAGAATTCACTGTGTGCAAGACTTTACAAATATTGTCATTTACATTATTTCATTTAATCTTGAACATTTTTTAACCTGTTTGTCTTGCTCAAATTAATCTCACATTTTAAATGTATCTAAAGTTCTTTAGAACTACTTCAAAAACAACTTTGAGATGCCTGTACAGGAACACGTCATAACCTGAAAGAAATCTAACGTGTGTGTAGTATGTCAGCTGCTGCAAATAGAAGGACGTGGCATCCTGCAGTTGGGTTTCTATGCGGATACCTTGTATGCACTACTGCGTCATAACCCTGGCTCCTGACATGCAGGGAAGGGCTGGAAAATTCTAGCCCGGAGGGCAGGACTTGACTCAGCAGCCTATTTTAAAGGGACAAAAATGCAGGTGACCCAGCCCAAGGTCACCGGATCATACACCTGTCAAACCGTAACACAGGTGGCCTAAAGCCTAAAGTGCCCTTCTTGTACTCAGATATCAATCATGATCTGTCAAAGGGAGTTTCACAATTGTGCCACATTCTCTCCATTTCTTTATGGCGAACTTGACAATGCTCTGGAGGGATATTCTCTAAAATCCTCTTATAGCCTTCCCCAGATTGGTTCTATTCAATAACCTTTTTTGGGGAAGGATTTGCTGTAATTGTTCTTTGATCTTCATGATGAAGCTCCCACCTGGTTTAGTCTATAGTCAATTGAAATACTTTAATTATGACCTTGGAAGAAAACCAATTGGTCCAGACTTTTTTTTTTAGGTCCATCCAAGTAATGGGAGATGGATGCAGTAAATTATTGTCTGATTTTTAGTTGTAACTAATTGAGAAAAGGCTTTGGAGTTGTTTTTTTTGTATTTGACACTATAAAGTACTTTGCGTTAATCAATTCTAAAAATCCACTTTAATACTATGATGTAAGAAAATTTAAATTTGAAAAAATGCTAAAAGGGGCACATGTCTTTCTAGACCCTGTATCTAATGTAGTTTGAAAACTTAAACATTCGTACCAGCATTGGTGAAATAATGACTCGCATGTTGCAGTGAGCAGCCAATGCAACAACACTAGTGATACAACGGCATAACGCGTGGCCTTACCAATATGTTCTTAAGCATGTTTTTTCTGGGGTTCCGGAGATAAGCGCATTCCACTCCTTCACACAACTTTATTTCTTCTGAGATCTGCAAGCAAAAAGGAACAGCATGTAATACCGTAACAAACGTACATAATTATAAATGTACCCAGGAGTGCCCTTGGGGGGGGGGGGGTTTCCAGTTGCCCAGAAACCCCCCTACACTTGAATCAAGATGGTTCTGTGAATTAAATGGAGGAAACAGCTTTTAGCAACCTTCTTCTCCTGTCTGCATTAAAAATATAACTGAGCCATTTTTGTGGGTTTCTGGCTATGTTTTAATGAACTGGCTTCAACAAATTTGCCAGCGTGATTGTTCTTACTTTTGACCCTAGTCAAAAGTAAATCACTGTAAATATTTGACTTTTTTTATTTCTATTTAATTGGATGTGAGTGGGAGATTACATTTCATTTTATTGTATTACTTTGCAAGGTATTATATTATTTTGGTAAAATGATTTTTAATGTACAGCTTACTTTATGCCTTATTTTGTTTATTTAACATATGTTATTACATTTATATATGTTGTACTTTTCTATTGTTATTGTTATTGCGCTAAGTGGTTTGTTTTTTGTTTTTCTGAATCCTCCTCTAGAAATCCTGTGTTTGCCCCTGATACCTTCAGGGAAGCAGACTCAGGGAAAATGCCCATTTCTGTTACACAGCAGATGTCATTCTGATCAAGGTATATCCGATTAGGAAACAGAGATTGACTCCAGATAATGCAGCTGTCCAAAGATTTGTGTCATCTGCAAGGATCTAAGTATTTTGTTAGATAGTTGCCAAGATAGGATGTAACTCATACTTGTCAACTTTTTACTCCTCCCCTCCGAGGCATTTTGCCGCAGGGGGCGGAGCCAAAATGACGCGATTCATGTCAAATTGCATCATGGAGGCTCGCGTCCTGCCCACTTTACCAGGAAGAATGCGGGAGAATGACCTGCTGTCCCTGTAGTCCAGGAGACCTACCCGGAATTCGGGAGTCCAACGGACATTCTGGGAGAGTGGGGACGTATGATATAACTACTTATCTGATACTTAGTCCAGGCCTCTCCAGAGGTTACTGCTCAGGGAGGCCAACATTCCCCATTGCAAAACTGTCAGCCTTCACCATATCCCAATCCGCTCCAAGCACCTTGTTTCAGGTGAGATTGCACCCATTTTGGGCCACCAGAAATCACGACTATTGGCATATATGCTGGCCCTTGAAAATATATTTTACTGACAATTTTATAGAAGTGTACTAATGGCTAGAATATTTTTTTTACTAACACAACATTATGCAACTGTCAATCAATATGCTTCCAGTGGGAGCAGCGACTACACTACAAGGGGGAGAGAGAGTAAGTCACTACCCTGCACAGTGGCTCAGTGGTTAGCACTTTTGCCTCACAGCGCTGGGGTCATGAGTTCAATTCCCGACCATGGCCTTAGCTGTGTGGAGTTTGTATGTTCTCCCCATGTTAGCATGGGTTTCCTCCGGGTGCTCCGGTTTCCTCCCACACTCCAAAAACATACTGGTAGGTTAATTGGCTGCTATCAAAATTGACCCTAGTCTCTCTGTCTGTCTGTGTGTGTGTGTATATTAGGGAATTTAGACTGTAAGCTCCAATGGGGCAGGGACTGATGTGAGTGAGATCTCAGTGCAGCGCTGCGGAATTAGTGGCGCTATATAAATAACTGGTGATGATGATGATGATAGTCTCAAAGTCATAGATTTGGCATGTGTGGGACTCATTTAGAGTCAGAAGCAAAGCCAGCTAAGGAATGCAGATTTGCACCTGAAGGAACCATTAGGTAATGCAGGAGGTACAGACACATTATTTTGCATGCAGAGAAAGCACTAACTGCAGAACACAAATACTACACAGCTGTATGTTTACACTGCCATTTAGAGTTGAGCTAGGACACGCCCCTCCCAACTCTAAGGGGTAGATGTAATAAAACTTCTAAAAAAAGTAAAAGTGATGTTGCCCATAGCAACCAATCAGATTCTAGCTCTCACTTATCGAGTACATTCTAGCACATGATAGCTAGAATCTGATTGGTTGCTATGGACAACATCTCCACTTTACCTTTTTTAGAAGTTTTACAAAATTTTACATTTGCAAACTACTGCGGCCTTTGTCCTTAGTGAAAAGCTACAGAAATAAAGTCGGCTCTAATATGTAGAGACAACTTTCCCGGCAATAAATCTGTAAATATTTTTGATTTCTGCACAAAATAAATTAGGCACAATATTTATGTTGGTGTCCCTTTAAAGGTTTCTGCGGCAAAAGCTGTGATGAATTGCAACCTGGTTATGAGGAATTGGTGACATCTGCTGAGTACTCTTGATGTGCAAATTTCAGATGAAATGTCCACTGACCCAGTATGCCAACAGCTGCTATAGATCCCTTTAAGGAAAGCTAGTTAACGTATATGTATTGTCATAATAATGACAAATACGTGCAGTTAAACCTAAAAGATAAATAGTTGGTCCTGCAAAATGATGTAAGTCTTTATTGGGTGATGGGGAAGGGCAAAGAGTGACCCCTCCAATTAAAAATAAGTTCATTGCTCTGTGTTGCCTTTTCAATGATTCTAGTAAGAAGATTATTTATTGGGTAAGAGAAAACATGGCTGTAGACATAACTTTGACCATGTGACCTGAGGCCATCTCCGCCATTTTAGATACTGTCACAAAGCCAATATCTGCTAAGAGATTTATTATGCTAGTACAAGTGTAATAGCCAATATTTGATCTTGCTCTGTCTCTCCCATTCTATTTAAACTGAATCCCGTTGACTTCTGCTCACAGTACCCCAAAACATATTAGCTGAAATGACCGACCTCTCAACCTGTCCACATGTATATTGTGTTGTCTAAAGGGAACAGAGATTAAATTACATTTATTCTCTGTTTATGTCATTTGTAGCCTAATATGCTTCTATCGATCTCTGTCCCCCTCCTTCAGCGTGTCTCTCTCTGTCCCCCTCCTTCAGCGTGTCTCTCTCTGTCCTCCTCCTTCAGCGTGTCTCTCTCTGTCCCCCTCCTTCAGCGTGTGTCTCTCTGTCCCCCTCCTTCAGCGTGTGTCTCTCTGTCCCCCTCCTTCAGCGTGTCTCTCTCTATCTCTGTCCCCCTCCTTCAGCGTGTGTCTCTCTGTCCCCCTCCTTCAGCGTGTCTCTCTCTATCTCTGTCCCCCTCCTTCAGCGTGTCTCTCTCTATCTCTGTCCCCCTCCTTCAGCATGTCTCTCTCTATCTCTGTCCCCCTCCTTCAGCGTGTCTCTCTCTATCTCTGTCCCCCTCCTTCAGCGTGTGTCTCTCTGTCCCCCTCCTTCAGCGTGTCTCTCTCTATCTCTGTCCCCCTCCTTCAGCATGTCTCTCTCTATCTCTGTCCCCCTCCTTCAGCGTGTCTCTCTCTGTCCCCCTCCTTCAGCGTGTCTCTCTCTATCTCTGTCCCCCTCCTTCAGCGTGTGTCTCTCTATCTCTGTCCCCCTCCTTCAGCGTGTGTCTCTCTATCTCTGTCCCCCTCCTTCAGCGTGTGTCTCTCTATCTCTGTCCCCCTCCTTCAGCGTGTGTCTCTCTATCTCTGTCCCCCTCCTTCAGCGTGTGTCTCTCTATCTCTGCCCCCCTCCTTCAGCGTGTGTCTCTCTATCTCTGTCCCCCTCCTTCAGCGTGTGTCTCTCTATCTCTGTCCCCCTCCTTCAGAGTGTGTCTCTCTATCTCTGTCCCCCTCCTTCAGCGTGTGTCTCTCTATCTCTGTCCCCCTCCTTCAGCGTGTCTCTCTCTGTCCCCCTCCTTCAGCATGTCTCTCTCTGTCCCCCTCCTTCAGCGTGTGTCTCTCTATCTCTGTCCCCCTCCTTCAGCGTGTCTCTCTCTGTCCTCCTCCTTCAGCGTGTCTCTCTCTATCTCTGTCCCCCTCCTTCAGCGTGTCTCTCTCTGTCCCCCTCCTTCAGCGTGTCTCTCTCTATCTCTGTCCCCCTCCTTCAGCGTGTGTCTCTCTGTCCCCCTCCTTCAGCGTGTCTCTCTCTATCTCTGTCCCCCTCCTTCAGCGTGTCTCTCTCTATCTCTGTCCCCCTCCTTCAGCGTGTCTCTCTCTGTCCCCCTCCTTCAGCGTGTGTCTCTCTGTCCCCCTCCTTCAGCGTGTCTCTGTCTATCTCTGTCCCCCTCCTTCAGCATGTCTATCTCTGTCCCCCTCCTTCAGCATGTCTCTCTCTGTCCCCCTCCTTCAGCGTGTCTCTCTCTATCTCTGTCCCCCTCCTTCAGCGTGTCTCTCTCTGTCCCCCTCCTTCAGCATGTCTCTCTCTATCTCTGTCCCCCTCCTTCAGCGTGTGTCTCTCTGTCCCCCTCCTTCAGCGTGTCTCTCTCTATCTCTGTCCCCCTCCTTCAGCGTGTGTCTCTCTGTCCCCCTCCTTCAGCGTGTCTCTCTCTATCTCTGTCCCCCTCCTTCAGCGTGTCTCTCTCTGTCCCCCTCCTTCAGCGTGTCTCTCTCTGTCCCCCTCCTTCAGCGTGTCTATCTCTGTCCCCCTCCTTCAGCGTGTCTATCTCTGTCCCCCTCCTTCAGCGTGTCTCTCTCTATCTCTGTCCCCCTCCTTCAGCGTGTCTCTCTCTATCTCTGTCCCCCTCCTTCAGCGTGTCTCTCTCTATCTCTGTCCCCCTCCTTCAGCGTGTGTCTCTCTGTCCCCCTCCTTCAGCGTGTGTCTCTCTGTCCCCCTCCTTCAGCGTGTCTCTCTCTATCTCTGTCCCCCTCCTTCAGCGTGTCTCTCTCTATCTCTGTCCCCCTCCTTCAGCGTGTCTCTCTCTGTCCCCCTCCTTCAGCGTGTCTCTCTCTGTCCCCCTCCTTCAGCGTGTCTCTCTCTGTCCCCCTCCTTCAGCGTGTCTCTCTGTCCCCCTCCTTCAGCGTGTCTCTGTCTATCTCTGTCCCCCTCCTTCAGCGTGTCTCTGTCTATCTCTGTCCCCCTCCTTCAGCATGTCTCTCTCTGTCCCCCTCCTTCAGCGTGTCTCTCTCTATCTCTGTCCCCCTCCTTCAGCGTGTCTCTCTCTATCTCTGTCCCCCTCCTTCAGCGTGTCTCTCTCTGTCCCCCTCCTTCAGCGTGTCTCTCTCTGTCCCCCTCCTTCAGCGTGTCTCTCTCTCTCTCTGTCCCCCTCCTTCAGCGTGTCTCTCTCTCTCTCTGTACCCCTCCTTCAGCGTGTCTCTCTCTCTTTCTGTACCCCTCCTTCAGCGTGTCTCTCTGTCTCTCTCTGTCCCCCCCCCTCCTTCAGCGTGTCTCCCTCTCTCTCTATCTCCCTTCTTCAGCGTGTCTATCTCTGTCCCCCCCTCCTTCAGCGTGTCTCTCTCTCTCTGCCCCCCCTCCTTCAGCGTGTCTCCCTCTCTCTCTATCTCCCTCCTTCAGAGTGTCTCTCTCTCTCTGTCCCCCCCTCCTTCAGCGTGTCTCCCTCTCTCTATCTCCCTCCTCCAGCGTGTCTCTCTGTCTCTCTCTGTTCCCCCCTCCTTCAGCGTGTCTCTCTCTCTCTGTCCCCCCCTCCTTCAGCGTGTCTCTCTCTCTCTGTCCCCCCTCCTTCAGCGTGTCTCTCTCTCTCTGTCCCCCCCTCCTTCAGCGTGTCTCTCTCTCTCTGTTCCCCCCCTCCTTCAGCGTGTCTCTCTCTCTCTGTTCCCCCCCTCCTTCAGCGTGTCTCTCTCTCTCTGTCCCCCCCTCCTTCAGCGTGTCTCTCTCTCTCTGTTCCCCCCCTCCTTCAGCGTGTCTCTCTGTCTCTCTCTGTTCCCCCCCTCCTTCAGCGTGTCTCTCTGTCTCTCTGTTCCCCCCCTCCTTCAGCGTGTCTCTCTGTCTCTCTCTGTTCCCCCCCTCCTTCAGCGTGTCTCTGTCTCTCTCTGTTCCCCCCCTCCTTCAGCGTGTCTCTCTCTATCTCTGTACCCCTCCTCCTTCAGTGTGTCTCTCTCTATCTCTGTACCCCTCCTCCTTCAGTGTGTCTCTCTCTATCTCTGTACCCCTCCTTCAGTGTGTCTCTCTCTCTCTGTCCCCCTCCTTCAGCGTGTCTCTCTCTATCTCTGTACCCCTCCTTCAGCGTGTCTCTCTCTATCTCTGTCTCCCTCCTTCAGTGTGTGTCTCTCTCTCTGTGTCCCCCCTCCTTCAGTGTGTGTCTCTCTCTCTCTGTGTCCCCCCTCCTTCAGCGTGTCTCTCTCTCTCTGTGTCCCCCCTCCTTCAGCGTGTCTCTCTCTCTCTGTGTCCCCCCTCCTTCAGCGTGTCTCTCTGTCTCTCTCTATCTCTTTCCCCCCTCTTCAGCGTGTCTCCCTCTCTCTCTCTGTCCCCCCCCCCCTCCTTCAGCGTGTCTCTGTCCCCCTTCACTCTCCGTTGCTTTACTTACCTTCATTCTTTATGTTCCGCTGACTTCTGTCCTCTCTGCTCTCTGCTGCCGCTCCTCACTGACGCTGTCGGAAGTGATGACGTCACGCCCGGCAGTCAGTGAGGGCAAGGATCCGATGAGTAACTTTTTTTTTTTTGGAGGGTGATCGCGGCACCCCTGTGACAGCGCCACGGCACCCCAGGGAGCCGTGGCACACACTTTGGTAAACCGCCGCTCTAGATAGTAGTGTTGGTTGAACACTACCCTTGTTTTCTTTCTTATGCTAAATACAGTGAATGCAGCAGGCAGTTGTAAGATGTTATATCCACTAATTGTGCTAAACTATGATAAACAGGAGTTTAATCTCTAGCAAAAGAATAGTTCAAAACTGCACAGGAAAAACCTACAGATGTAAGTAAAATACTATTTGTATTATAGAAGACCCTGGAACAAGTGAAGATGTGTGTAAGAACATGACTGAGCTAGGAATAAGCATGTGATGGTTTAAGAGGTAGACGTATATTCTAGCAATAAGAAGCAGGGATTGGTTGAGGTAGCCGGTGAGATATTAAGGTTCATAGTGGAACTATGTATAATTGTACGGGTGGAATGATCTCAGACAGTGGATTGCAAGGTGATAGTATCTACATGATCAGATCAGAATGGCTTAACAGCATGTTTGGCCCCCCGAGAAAGCTGGCACTTGTAAGAGGAGGATGTGGCTTCAGATCGCACTTCCAAGTACATCCATGAAGTTCTTGGGCATAGAAATTGATTCCGCGACACAATGTACGTACTGAGTGTAAGGTTGGTTTGAAACACCTGTAATCTCCTCTTGAAAAGATAAATTTTGCAGCAAGAACCCTGCAAGGTAGAGTAACCACAAGGACAGTCGGTGCTGGCCACAAATCTCTTTATTAGGGTAACGATTGAAATGAGGTTTTAAAGATATGGGATTTTTACATAAGTTGAAATGAGCTGTGTTTTATCAAAAACCTAGAGCGCATACTAGACTCAGCCACTAGGGGGTACTGTAACTCATTTGTGAGTTTACATCTACACACTGGGCTTTTTTCAGAGTTAGTAGTAAATTCTGCTACAAGGTACAATATTGCACCTTGGCTAAATCACGTTGCACTGTACATAAACTGCTTATACCAAGCTACCTACAGAAATGAATTAATTAGCCACATTTATAGCTCTTCCTTGACCCAATAATTGGCCAATAATAATGGAGTAAGGAGTGGCGTTGTATGAATTCCCCAAAGATCATTTTACTACAGTTTGCCTGAATTTGGCCTCAAAATTCTCAAATGTCTATGACCTTCGTATTTTTCTATATTTCTATATTTTTATACCTCTATAGGCAGTGACAATAATGACGTTGCGGAGAAGCTAAGTGACACTTTGCGGAGTAAAATCATTACTTGAAAGCATTGCCAGCAATCACATTTTTACCGCTCCTTAAATACAACTTGTCCTTGATTTAGATAAAATAAGACTCTATACCCATCTATGCAGTTTATGTGTGTGGGTAAACACATGAAAACTGATAAAAATAAAATAGTAATCAATGCGGACACAGTGTTGATTTAATTTACTGCAGGAAACCCGCTCAACTGCCTGTGTATCAATGCAGGACAGAAATCATTGCAAAACGCGTAAGGTCATACTGTCTCTAACTGTCTCTGCAATTTTTTTCTGGTCACCCCCTGTGTCCTTTATTAGCTAGAATTTATGTAACACACCCCAATTTATAGAGATGTAATGCTAAACTATAACAAAGGGATTAGAGTTTATTCCAGAGATTTTGGGTCATGAAGCGTGCATTGAAGGCAGCACGGTGGCTCAGTGGTTAGCACTTCTGCCTCACAGCACTGGGGTCATGAGTTCGATTCCCGACCATGGACTTATATGTGCAGAGTTTTTATGTTCTCCCCGTTTTTGCGTGGGTTTCCTCCGGGTGCTCTGGTTTCCTCCCACAATCCAAAAACATACTGGTAGGTTAATTGGCTGCTACCTAATTGACCCTAGTCTCTTTCTATCTGTCTGTCTGTCTGTGTGTATATATGTTAGGGAATATAGACTGTAAGCTCCAATGGAGCAGGGACTGATGTGAGTGAATTCTCTGTACTGCGCTACGGAATTAGTGGCGCTATATAAATAAATGATGATGTGATGATTCTCTAAAATTAAAGGTACACCATGTACAATTACTGTGCAATCTGCTTTTCCTACTATTCCCTATTATTTATTATTGGTTAGCACAGATTGTAACAAAGGGATATTTTGGATTGTGTGCTGTGGAAATGCCCTTTACTTATTGTTACCCATTTTTATACCTGGCACTACCTCAATCATTTACCTATATGTTTCCTTGTGCTGTAGCAATATATACTGCTCAGATACCATAACGGACTCTCAGGAAAACTGCACAGGTAACTGTAGATGAACGGTTGGATTGAGAAGGCAGAGTGAAATCCACCATGAATATACAAAACAAATTCCGTTCCTGACTGTTCATGTACAATACACAGAGACCTGTGAGGTGGCTTAGTGGTTAGCACTTCTGCCTTACAGCATTGATTTCAATGCCCGACCATGGCTTTATCTCTGGAGTTTGTATGTTATCCCCGTGTTTGCGTGGGTTTCCTCCCACATTCCAAAAATATACTAGTAGGTTACTTGCCTGCTATCAAATTGACCCTAGTCTCTCTTCCTGTGTATATGTGTTAGGAAATTTAGACTGTAAGCTCCAATGGTGCAGGGACTGATGTAAGTGAGTTCTCCGTAGAGAGCCGTGGAGTTAGTGGCGCAATATAAATAGCTGATGATGATGCTAGTCTAAGGAGGTGCAAGTCTAGGTCAACACTGTCCAGGGAACAGCAGATAACATATTTAACGTTGCTTTCTCTTTACTACGCCTCCATTCTCTTTTGGCTTGGCGAGATAAGCTGTGTTATGGCCTATTCATACAGAGGGTTTTGGGCAGTGTAGTATAAGCAAGCAGGGTTCACAACTATGACCCAGGTTACTTACTTCCCCATAGTATCCATCTAAAATATAAACCCTCCCTTGGGTCTTTTGTACTTTTGTGGAAACAATACAAAACACTTATCCAGAAATATTTTTGCTCTTGATTTAAGGGATTATACTCACATTGCTGAGAATAAAATTATTTTATTAGGTTTTCTACTAGAGGGGAAATAGGCACAATTGAACAGCTCTGGTTCCCCTCCTTTTGTGATTAGTGGCAAAGTATCCTAAATAAGAGGATGTTAGAGTACCCTCGTGTTGGCATTGGAGCACAATATATTGATGACATACCTCCGGGGAGGCGGGCATATCCAGTTCCCTCTTGCCTCCTGGGTACCATCCATGGGACCAATGCTGGGCATGTGATAGCTGTGTACTGACTGCGAACAGAGCCAGGAGCAGAAGGATCAGGTGGCTTTGACAGGCCATGGATCAGCGTGTGTGGTCACAGTTTACAGGACAGTGCCTGAGGAGAGAAAAATGATGGAAGTAAAATATCTGCAGGAGCACTGTTACTATGTGGTGCACAAATGATGGGATTCCTAGTTGCCAATATATTCAAATCATTTCTCGTGAAAATTTAAAGTGTATCCAAGACCCTTACAGGTGGTGGAGTCTTGGAGGATTTTGGTGCAAGTCATTCCATTTACTTGGTTGTAAAATACTGTCTGTTTTTTCAATGCTACATAAAAGTATAAAGCCCAGTGAGTAAGAATAGTAAGAAAGAATTATATCAACTAGAGACAGGTGTAGCAATGTGTCCGATCTACCACTGTTGGTATTAGTAATTAAAATAATACCAATATTTACCATGAAGTGTTACTTAAAAATCACAACAATGGTTGACAATTGTGACAGTCTAAAAGTTTTTGTTTACGTATGTAAATCAATGAGCAGAGACTCTAATTCTAAAATAATGGGACAAACACACTGAACTTGTTGAAAGGTGCAATAATTCCTTTTTATATAGGGTCTCCCTTCTAGAAGGTCCTCTTTGGTTGTGGTCTCATCCGGTCATGGCATAAGGTAACCCACAGCTTCTCAGTTCCCGTTTATCAGCCTGACTCTGCATCAAGTAACTACCAACTTCTCAGTTCCCGTTTATCAGCCTGACTCTGCATCAAGTAACCACCACCTTCTCAGTTCCCATTTATCAGCCTGACTCTGCATCAAGTAACCACAACCTTCTCAGTTCCCGTTTATCAGCCTGACTCGGCATCAAGTAACCACCAACTTCTCAGTTCCCGTTTATCAGCCTAACTCTGCATCAAGTAACCACCACCTTCTCAGTTCCCGTTTATTACCCTAACTCGGCATCAAGTACCCACCACCTTCTCAGTTCCCGTTTATTACCCTAACTCTGCATCAAGTAACCACCACCTTCTCAGTTCCCATTTATTTCCCTAACTCGGCATCAAGTACCCACCACCTTCTCAGTTCCCATTTATTACCCTAACTCGGCATCAAGTAACCACCACCTTCTCAGTTCCCATTTATTACCCTAACTCGGCATCAAGTAACCACCACCTTCTCAGTTCCCATTTATTACCCTAACTCGGCATCAAGTAACCACCAACTTCTCAGTTCCCGTTTATCAGCCTGACTCTGCATCAAGTAACCACCACCTTCTCAGTTCCCGTTTATCAGCCTGACTCTGCATCAAGTAACCACAACCTTCTCAGTTCCCGTTTATCAGCCTGACTCTGCATTAAGTAACCACCACCTTCTCAGTTCCCGTTTATCAGCCTGACTCTGCATCAAGTAACCACCACCTTCTCAGTTCCCGTTTATCAGCCTGACTCTGCATCAAGTAACCACAACCTTCTCAGTTCCCGTTTATCAGCCTGACTCTGCATCAAGTAACCACCACCTTCTCAGTTCCCGTTTATCAGCCTGACTCTGCATCAATTAACCACCACCTTCTCAGTTCCCGTTTATCAGCCTGACTCTGCATCAAGTAACCACCACCTTCTCAGTTCCCGTTTATCAGCCTGACTCTGCATCAAGTAACCACCACCTTCTCAGTTCCCGTTTATCAGCCTGACTCTGCATCAAGTAACCACCAACTTCTCAGTTCCGGTTTATCAGCCTGACTCGGCATCAAGTAACCACAACCTTCTCAGTTCCCGTTTATCAGCCTGACTCTGCATCAAGTAACCACCACCTTCTCAGTTCCCGTTTATCAGCCTGACTCTGCATCAATTAACCACCACCTTCTCAGTTCCCGTTTATCAGCCTGACTCGGCATCAAGTAACCACCAACTTCTCAGTTCCCGTTTATCAGCCTAACTCTGCATCAAGTAACCACCACCTTCTCAGTTCCCGTTTATCAGCCTGACTCTGCATCAAGTAACCACCACCTTCTCAGTTCCCGTTTATCAGCTTGACTCTGCATCAAGTAACCACCACCTTCTCAGTTCCCGTTTATCAGCCTGACTCTGCATCAAGTAACCACAACCTTCTCAGTTCCCGTTTATCAGCCTGACTCGGCATCAAGTAACCACCACCTTCTCAGTTCCCGTTTATCAGCTTGACTTGACATCAGGTAACCACCAACTTCTCAGTTCCCGTTTATCAGCCTGACTCTGCATCAAGTAACCACCTCCTGCTCAATTCTTATTTGAATATGTTCTCAGTCTGACTCAGCATCAGGTAACCACCACCTTCTCAGTTCCCGTTTATCAGCTTGACTTGACATCAAGTAACCACCAACTTCTCAGTTCTCATTTGGTTGGTGTCTCATCCCGATTGGGAATCAGATAACCCATAAATTCTCAGTTCTCATTTGATTGTTGATCTAATTCATTCAGGATAGATACTAATTTTCCTGGTGTGAGCCCTGCAAACTACTGACAGGACAATGTCCAACTGAAAATGATGGTGATATCTGCTCAGTGGTCAGATGGAGACTATCCATGCTCTGGTCTTCTAGATATCCTATACATATATATATATAGGATAGTGTCTTGGATAGAAAGAAGACTTATCTTCTTATTGTCCATCTGATAAGAGCTTTTATGTAGGTTCTGGGTGGTGAATGTTTTCCTGTAATAACACAATGACAGCTAAGTAATTGAGGACCTTACTTAGTTGTGCACTCCAAAGGGAAAGTTTTAAATACATTACTGTTTAATTGGAGTATGTAAGATCCAATAAAACTGTATTATGATCATATTCAGTGATCATGTTACGTTGAGTACAGGCAGCATCATTGAATATATATTGATTATATATTGATTATATAGTTATATTGATGCCCTGCAGCATCATTGACAGTGAATATCTCTAGTAATGGACAGGAACTCTGATACAAAGGAGTATCCTTATCAGATAAGTACCGGTGTATCCCCCAATAGTCCAGATTTTCTTTAGACTGTGCCATTTCAGTTATCAAAATAGCAAGACCTGATGGTAAAGGGCATGGTCTTGTGAGAAAGAGTGACCATCTGAATGGATCAGGATTTGGCATGGATGGTGTAGCTGTGGCTTAATTGGTTTATATTTTCCATTGTTGGGAGGCAGGTAAAGGTATCTTATTAAATACATGGCCTGACTTCACTATTTAACAATAACATTTCCTTCATTGAGTCCATTTCACTAAAATGATTCTTTTTCAAGTAAGGATGATGAAGTTAATGAATTAATGAGTAGTATAACATCCTATGAACAGACTTTGATACTGTGCCATGAAATTCTGAAATATTCTTTTATTATAAACCCAACAGCAATTTATGTATGTAGCCATCCGTTATTGCTGAGTAATTCCAGGACGTTGCCTGATAGAAGTTCCATAAACCTTAACTATTTAATCCGACCACCTCAATAATCTGCCATGGTACACTTTTGGTTGATCAATTTGTTTATGTTTTCTTAAATTATTGTTCTAATGTGCATTGTATTTGAACGGAACAATAGGTAATTCTATGACTCCTGTACTGTTTTTGCAGGTGTGAGTTCTTTGTTTGACCCGGAAATACTGTAGACACCAATACAAAGCATTGGGGTCAGGCTATTATCCTTGATGCGCGAGTAAGGGGATCACTGCACCGTATCCAGCTGCTTGTTGTCATACCAAACAGCCAAATCGTCACATAGGGGACAGGGAGCACCACTAGAATTATTGATGGTGTAGTGCAGTACATACAGTGCTGCCAAGAGGAATTCAGGGCCCCGGTACAACAAATTCATGCCCCCCCCCCTTATAGTTGAGTAAGCAAATAAATTTTGTACCACCTCATGGCGGCGCAAACTTTTTCATGGGTGTGGTCACACAATTTGGGGCGTGACAATGCGCCATTGGGGCGTGGCTAGCACAATAAAATCACTAGGTCCTGAATTCCCCAGAGCGTGACATTTGTCCAAGCACTCCTGACTTTCAGGATATCTAGCACCCTTGTGTAGTATAGGAAGAATGCAGTGTGTACAGAAAGAGTTCAGTCTTGGCCTGCGCCCACTGGGCTCACCAAACATTGGCATTGTCCCTACTAGAATCACAACATTTCACACACTATGCTGCTCTGTCCTACCTGTTCTTCTCACTTTTACCACCTGTGGCTGCTGGTTTCTTTAGTTGCGGCTTGTCCAGATCCTGGAATGTTGGAGGACCTATTTGGAAAAAAAATGGCTACATTTAGAAAATTACAGCCAGGCCCACCGTTAAATCAATAACATCCATTATTAATAATTAGGCCTTCCTCCAGCCCCAACATTAAAATAGTATTCCCATTACCCCGCAAACAAAATAGCAGCCATTAATTAGCCACATCTACCTCACACACACTACATTGTCAAAAGCTCCGTGCCATCACACACACATTACTGTGCCCCTTTATCATCACCACGCTATGCCCCCTTATGATCACACTGCGCCCTCCATGCTGCCTTTGCCCCTTTCTTTAACCCCCTGTGCTATGCTGCTTGTCCCTCTTTTTTTAACCCTCTGTGCCATGCTGCTTGTCCCTCTTTTCTTTAACCCCCTGTGCCATGCTGCTATTGTCCCTCCTTTCTTTAACCCCCTGTGCCTCTCTGCATTTCTCCTTCCTTTCTTTAACCCCCTGTGCCATGCTGCTTGTCTTGTCCCTCTTTTCTTTAACCCCCTGTGCCATGCTACTTGTCCCTCTTTTTTAACCCCCTGTGTAATGCTGCTATTGTCCCTCCTTTCTTTAACCCCTCTGTGTCATGCTGCTATTGTCCCTCCTTTCTTTAACCCCTCTGTGTCATGCTGCTATTGTCCCTCCTTTCTTTAACCCCTCTGTGTCATGCTGCTATTGTCCCTCCTTTCTTTAACCCCTCTGTGTCATGCAGCCCCCCCCCCCGTTTTCCTCCCTTCACTTACCTTTACTTCTCTCTTCTTTCTTGTCTTCTCTGCTGCCCTGTGCTCCATTGCTCCAGACTGACTGAATGCTGGGCGTGACATGATGATGTCACACCCGGCATTCAGTCAGTCTGGAGCAATGGAGCACAGAGCAGCATAGAGGAGGGGCGCCAGTGCCGCAATCACGTAAGTATGGTTTGTTTTTTGTTAACTACCCTGCTCCACCCACCAACGACCGAGCCCCCCCTGCCGAAAAAAAAAAAAAAGAAAAGAAAAGAAAAAAAAATAGTTTTGAATTATTTTTTTTTTTTTTAAAAAATCGTCGGCGTGAGGGCCCGGGCCGGGCCCCCTGACATGCCCGGGTAATTAGTACCCGCTCCCCCCCTCTCGGCGGCCCTGAGTATATACACAACTTCACAGTGGTTAGTATCTACCAAAAGTGGTAGACAACTTGGAAGGACAACTGGAAGGACAACTGTTGAACCGCCGACTGGGCCATGGGCGCCCAAGGCTCATTGATGGGAGCGAAGGCTAGCCCCTCTGGTCCAATCCCACAGAAGAGCTACTGTTGTACAAATTGCTGCACAAGTTAATTCTGGCTGTGATAGAAAGGTGTCAGAACATACAGTGCATTGCGGCTTGCTGTGTATGGGGCGTCATAGCCGCAGACTGGTGTACCAGAACTGGACCATGGAGCAATGAAATAAGGTGGCCTGGTCTGATGAATAAAATTTTCATTTACATCTTGTGAAGGGCTGGGTGAGTGTGCTTCGTTTATCTGGATGCCCTATCGGAAGAAGCTGGCGGAGTCAGTGTAATGCTCTGGGCAATGTTCTGCTGGAAAACTTTGGATCCTGGCATTCATGTGGATGTTACTTTTACATGTACCACCTACCTAAACATTGCAGACCAAGTACACCCTTTCATGGCCTTTTTCAGCAGGATAATGAGCCCTGCCACACTGCTAAAAATTGTTCAGGAATGGTTTGAGGAACATGACAAAGAGTTCAAGGTGTTGACTTGTCCTCCAAATTCCCCAGATCTCAATCCAATCGAGCATCTGTGGGATGTGCTGGAAATACAAGTTCGAGCCAAGGAGGCCCCACCTCGGAACTTACAGAACGTAAAGGATCTGCTGCTAACGTCTTGGTGCCAGATACAACAGGACAACTTCAGAGGTCTACAAAAATGCACACAATTGGAATGGAATATTGAAAGCGACAGTAACCCAATTGTCGGAAAAGTGGTATGTAGACTCAGGAGCGACTAGTCATATGACAAACAACAAGGACTTCTTTACTGAACTTGATTTGAACCATTAAGAAACAATCTACCTGGCAGATGGAACAAATATCATTGCAGAAGGGAAAGGGAATGGTCAATTCCTATGCTCCAAGGGTAATGGCAGCTATGCAGAGATACCCGTAACAGATGTGCTATATGTTCCCAAGCTTGAACATTTATACTGTCTGGATATCGCAGAGCAGCAGGCAAAGCTGAGCGCACAGAAACACGCTGACTGTATTCACAAGTGGCATAGAAGATTAGGACATAGACACCCAGATTGCATAAAGGAAATGCAGAGGAGAGACCTCGCCAGGGATCTCACAGTGTCAGACTGTTCGGAAATGATGAAATGCCAATACATGCTTCGAAGGGTTACTGTTGTTTTGACGGCAGAAGAGGGACTTACACAACATTAGGCAGGTGGTTTTAATGTTGTGGCTGATTGGTGTATAATATAATATATCATCTGCTCAAGTAGAAGACATCATGTTTCTGCTGTGCTGCCTTCATTGTTTATGTTTAAGGCCAAAGATGTTTACTTGTCAGCTAATAAAACAGATATCGCTCCCTATCATCTGTGCTGTATGATCTAATCGTCACCTCTGAGACACCTTCTCGCTGCCCATGTCTCATTCTTGGGGAGCTGCAAGTTACATGTTAAATTTATTGTCCCTGTCCTGCATCTGCCTGGTGCCAAATTGTCTCCTTGTAAAATCCAGCTGACATCACATTAGGGAGTAGGGTGTTAAATACATTTAAATAACTCAACTCCTTGTTTCCAGACTGAAAAGAAAGTTTATGCTTTCTGTTTTCTTATAAACAACAAGTTAACCCGTGCATGATACTCATGCATTTTTTTGTCAAATAATGTCAGTATACCAAATTTCAGGTCATTCGGATGAGCCCTTTCTGAGAAAATAGTTTTTTCCACAGACACACACACACACTAACACACGCCGCTACACATGCAGGGGTGGGTCTAGAAAATGTTTGTTCCCCAGGGGAATGTTAGGGCGGGGCCATTTAGGCCCCGCCCCCTTTCCGACTTCTGAGGCTGCCGGGGGCACCCCCCTGGATCCGCCACTGTACACATGTGTGTTCATGAGGTAAAATTACCTCACGAAAATGAGTTTGACCCCTCAACTCGTCAATAATGTCAGTATACCAAATTTCAGCCCTTTTTGAGGGTTTTTTTCCACACACACTAAGAATTTAGTAGGTCAGTTAACCCCGTGCATGATACTCATGCATTCTAGTCATATCAAGCTACTTAAGGTGTTAAAAACTCCCCACTGTCACCCCCGGCAACCACCAACCACTCCCCACTGTCACCCCCGGCAACCACCAACCACTCCCCACTGTCACCCCCAGCAACCACCAACCACTCCCAACTGTCACTTCTCCTTCAAGAAATATATAGGTCAGTGTATAACTCTGCCCAGCAGGTGGCGCTGCAGCTAGTTTTTTTTTTTTTCACACACAGACAGATTAACACACGCCACTAGACATTTATATTATAGACAAGTTAACCCGTGCATGATACTCATGAATTCTAGTCAAATCAAGCTACTTAAGGTCTTAAAAAGGTTCTTGTCATGCATTTGGACCTAGCCCAGGCCTCCTCAGGGGAAGAGCGTTACTTCCCGACGCAAGCGGCCTTTTTAATGTGTGTTCATGAGGTAAAATTACCTCACGAAAATGAGTTTGACCCCTCAACTCGTTAATTTAGCCTTTACTACCCCTCCCACGGGGGAAGGGGGGATGATGGAAGTTAACTGACTTGACTATTCTAATTTTTTTGTCAAATAATGTCAGTATACCAAATTTCAGGTCAATTGGATGAGCCCTTTCTGAGAAAATAGTTTTTCCACACACACACACTAACGCACGCCTCTACACATGTGTGTTCATGAGGTAAAATTACCTCACGAAAATGAGTTTGAGCCCTACCAAATTTCAGCCCTTTTTGAAATTTTTTTCCCCACACACACTAATAATTTAGTAGGTCAGTGTATAACTCCGCCCAGCAGGTGGCCCTGCAACTTGTTGTTTTTTTTTTCACACACACACAGACAGACGCCACTAAGCATTTATATATTAGATTATTACGCTGAATTTTTAAAGGGCCATTAAACACAAAATACACATTGATCAAATATGACGTCAGAGTTAACGTTCCCTCAATCTGACATAATTTGAAAAGTTTGCCATCGTGTGCTTGTTGAAGGTAAATAATTGGGTGAAGGTGGTAATCAATCATTTCTGTACACTAATATTGGTTGTGATGCGATTAATATGGAACCAAACAATAATCTTAGCAAATAACAACATGTAAATAAGTTTAATCTATTTATTTTAATTAAAATAAAATATAATGTTGTAATGCAGCTAATTAATGTGTCCAACATATTAATTGCATCGAGTTCGGTCTCGTTCTGTTTGCAATTACATGAGTACGTTTCCGGTATTATTTATGTAGCGTTCGCACATTGCGAACGTTAGTTATAAATAATATCACTGTTCATACACCAAAGAGCAACTCCAGAGACGTCATAAAAGAACCAGTTTCAGGCGAGCACGCAGGGGGAGTTTCCAGTTCCCTGGAAACACCCTTACTCAAAGGATGACGAAAAAGCAAGTATTAACATGCAAAACACCTGCCCAGTGACGCTTATCCGACAGCGTCACGGGTGCTATATATTCTAGCACTGTCAAAACGGAGGTGCTGCGCATGCGCAGTCGCAGCAGCTCCTCTAAGGAACAGACAGACAGCTAGTGCTGCGCCGGCTGTTAGATGAGGTGAGAACGTGTGATGCGCGTTAGTGTGAAGCAGGGTGGGGAAAGGATGTAATGCGGGGGGGGCAGTGTTATGGGGGTGTGATGCAGGGGCACAGAGTGGCATGAGGGGCACGGTGTATTTATAATGTATATACACATTTTATTGAAATTTTTCTTATGGCACTGAAATTATATATACATATATATATATACAAGTTAACCCGTGCATGATACTCATGCATTCTAGTCAAATCAAGCTACTTAAGGTGTTAAAAAGGTTCTTGTCATGCATTTGGGCCATAGCCCAGGCCTCAACCACCAACCACTCCCCACTGTCACCCCCGGCAACCACCCACCACTCCCAACTGTCACTTCTCCTTGAAGAAATATATATATATATATATTTTTTAAATCTTTATAAACACTTTTAACAATTAACAAATTAAATTAACAAATTAAAAACATCTTAGT